>NC_092253.1:19279962-19579962 GCF_036320965.1 Panulirus ornatus
TACGACACGCAGGGTATACGTGGGAAGTATTCTTTATCCCCTATCCCCAGGGTTGATTAGAAAGGGTAGTGAGTGGTGGGATGAAGAAGTAAGATTATTAGTGAAAGAGAAGAGAGAGGCATTTGGACGATTTTTGCAGGGAAAAAATGCAACTGAGTGGGAGATGTATAAAAGAAAGAGACAGGAGGTCAAGAGAAAGGTGCAAGTGGTGAAAAAGAGGGCAAATGAGAGTTGGGGTGAGAGAGTATCATTAAATTTTAGGGAGAATAAAAAGATGTTCTGGAAGGAGGTAAATAAAGTGCGTAAGACAAGGGAGCAAATGGGAACTTCAGTGAAGGGCGCAAATGGGGAGGTGATAACAAGTAGTGGTGATGTGAGAAGGAGATGGAGTGAGTACTTTGAAGGTTTGTTGAATGTGTTTGATGATAGAGTGGCAGATATACAGTGTTTTGGTCGAGGTGGTGTGCAAAGTGAGAGGGTTAGGGAAAATGATTTGGTAAACAGAGAAGAGTTAGTAAAAGCTTTGCGGAAGATGAAAGCCGGCAAGGCAGCAGATTTGGATGGTATTGCAGTGGAATTTATTAAAAAAGGGGGTGACTGTATTGTTGACTGGTTGGTAAGGTTATTTAATGTATGTATGACTCATGGTGAGGTGCCTGAGGATTGGCGGAATGCGTGCATAGTGCCATTGTACAAAGGCAAAGGGGATAAGAGTGAGTGCTCAAATTACAGAGGTATAAGTTTGTTGAGTATTCCTGGTAAATTATATGGGAGGGTATTGATTGAGAGGGTGAAGGCATGTACAGAGCAACAGATTGGGGAAGAGCAGTGTGGTTTCAGAAGTGGTAGAGGATGTGTGGATCAGGTGTTTGCTTTGAAGAATGTATGTGAGAAATACTTAGAAAAGCAAATGGATTTGTATATAGCATTTATGAATATGGAGAAGGCATATGATAGAGTTTATAGAGATGCTCTGTGGAAGGTATTAAGAATATATGGTGTGGGAGGCAAGTTGTTAGAAGCAGTGAAAAGTTTTCATCGAGGATGTAAGGCATGTGTACGTGTAGGAAGAGAGGAAAGTGATTGGTTCTCAGTGAATGTAGGTTTGCGGCAGGGGTGTGTGATGTCTCCATGGTTGTTTAATTTGTTTCTAGATGGGGTTGTTAGGGAGGTGAATGCAAGAGTTTTGGAAAGAGGGGCAAGTATGAAGTCTGTTGTGGATGAGAGAGCTTGGGAAGTGAGTCAGTTGTTGTTCGCTGATGATACAGCGCTGGTGGCTGATTCATGAGAGAAACTGCAGAAGCTGGTGACTGAGTTTGGTAAAGTGTGTGAAAGAAGAAAGTTAAGAGTAAATGTGAATAAGAGCAAGGTTATTAGGTACAGTAGGGTTGAGGGTCAAGTCAATTGGGAGGTAAGTTTGAATGGAGAAAAACTGGAGGAAGTAAAGTGTTTTAGATATCTGGGAGTGGATCTGGCAGCGGATGGAACCATGGAAGTGGAAGTGAATCATAGGGTGGGGGAGGGGGCGAAAATCCTGGGGGCCTTGAAGAATGTGTGGAAGTCGAGAACATTATCTCGGAAAGCAAAAATGGGTATGTTTGAAGGAATAGTGGTTCCAACATTGTTGCATGGTTGCGAGGCGTGGGCTCCTGTGCGCAGGAGGGTGGATGTGCTGGAAATGAGATGTTTGAGGACAATGTGTGGTGTGAGGTGGTTTGATCGAGTAGTAATGTAAGGGTAAGAGATATGTGTGGAAATAAAAAGAGCGTGGTTGAGAGAGCAGAAGAGGGTGTTTTGAAATGGTTTGGGCACATGGAGAGAATGAGTGAGGAAAGATTGACCAAGAGGATATATGTGTCGGAGGTGGAGGGAACAAGGAGAAGTGGGAGACCAAATTTGAGGTGGAAAGATGGAGTGAAAAAGATTTTGTGTGATCGGGGCCTAAACATGCAGGAGGGTGAAAGGAGGGCAAGGAATAGAGTGAATTGGATCGATGTGGTATACCGGGGTTGACGTGCTGTCAGTGGATTAAATCAGGGCATGTGAAGCGTCTGGGTAAACCATGGAAAGTTGTGTGGGGCCTGGATGTGGAAAGGGAGCTGTGGTTTCGGGCATTATTGCGTGGCAGCTAGAGACTGAGTTTGAACGAATGGGGCCTTTATTGTCTTTTCCTAGTGCAACCTCGCACACATGAGGGGGGAGGGGGAAGGTATTCCATGTGTGGCGAGGTGGCGGTGGGAGTGAATGGGGGCAGACAGTGTGAATTGTGTGCATGGGTATATATGTATGTGTCTGTGTATGTATATATATGTGTACATTGAGATGTATAGGTATGTATATTTGCGTGTGTGGACGTATGTGTGTATACATTGTGTATGGGTGTGGGTTGGGCCATTTCTTTTGTCTGTTTCCTTGCGCTACCTCGCAAACGCGGGAGACAGCGACAAAGCAAAATAAATAAATATATATATATATATATATATATATATATATATATATATATATATATATATATATATATATATATATATATATATATATATATATATATATTCCTGAGTCCACGGGGAAAATGAAACACGATGATGAAGCACTTTCGTGTAATAATCACATCATCAGGGGAGATACAAGAAAGAAATATAAGTCAGCTGATATAAAACGAAGAGACGTAGCTAAGACGCCATTTGGTAAACACGTGATTACCTATGACAGACAACGAACTTATCATAAACTTATTTTGTGAACAAGAAAGGGAATTGTTTACAAATCTTATCAAAAATAAAGCCATCCTATAGACCTTCACTAATATTAAGATTATAATTCTTTTTTGTATTTAATAATAGAAGATTCAATGATATTTCTCGTGGTTATGGAGTTAGAGTTAATAACCGAGATGGCATTACTCCAGTCAATACAATGATCATAGTTTTTAACGTGATTAAACAAGGCATGTAATTTTTGTCCCGTTCTTATACTATATTCATGTTGCTTAAGTCTAAGAGAAAGATCCTTACCAGTCTGCCCAACATAAAACTTATCACAATTTCTACATGGCACTTTATAGATGCATCCAGCAGAATTTTCTGGTGAGTTCCTGATTAAGATATTCTTTATAGTATTATTGTCGCTGAAGGCAAAATCTACATTAAAAGATCTAAGCAACATGGGAAGTAAAGTAAAATTATTATCAAGAGCGAGAACTAAAAGACTCTTGGTGTCAATGGGAGGTTTGAGTTCAACTCTATAAAATGATTTCTTTGCTAACTTAAAGGATTTATCAATGAAAAATCTAGGGTACTTTAACTTAGATCCAGTAGAATATATCTTCTCAAACTCATCATTAATAAACTCTGGACTGCAAATACGTAATGCCCAAAGGAACATAGATTGAAATGATGATAATTTAACTCTGTCATGTTGAGGTGAGTGATAATGGATATATGAGCATACATTGGTGGGTTTTCTGTATATGCTAAACTTAAACTTGTTTCCTTGTCTATGGATCATGCAATCTAAAAATGGTAACATACCATTATTTTCATTTTCTACAGTAAATCTGATGGAAGGTACTAAATTGTTAAGTAAGGGGAGAAATGTTTGTAAATTTTCATTTGTTGGCCAAACACAAAGAACATTTATGTTGGTTTAAGGTGGAGATAATGATGACGCTAACACTAGACGCCACCAAAACCTGAGTGTTGTTGTATGTATACACCATGCATGCAGGTAGGGGACTTGTGTATCAACTGTAGATATATACTAACTGGTCATTATGAAGATAAATCTAGTTTATAATGACTCATGGGGAGGAGGTTATCACAGACCTGATGGTATGTGTTGCTTGATGACGATATAGTATTCCACCCAGTGTGGTCTGCCGCTGAGCTCCGCCTCACCCACCATACACAAACAGAGGCTGGCGGTCTGTAGCAAGCATGGCTGGCTAACTGGGTCACTATATACATAAGTCATGACCTACTACACCTGTGCTACAGAGTCTGTGCCACGTAGTAATGTTTCTGTCTAAATTCTTCTCAAGGTTTCCTTGATGAGGAAGATGGAAAATCTTGCAATCATGCTAAGAATAGAGTGTGTACAGAAGGGAGAGCCAGGCGCAGACAGGCAGGAGAGTCCGGCTGCAATCATCCGGCAAATGAAAAAAAACCAGACGACGTAAAGATGAACATCTTTGTTCATAACGTAACGTAACACACGTCTTGCGTCATCTGCACGATTGTTCATATTTTCGCTCATCAAACTTCCGTCTGTCTGAGGAGAATCGCTACATTAAACCTGTTAGTGTGGCGAGCGAGACGCGTCGGGACACCACTGCTGTGTTTGGCTCCTGCTGTTGCCGGGTGGGCCGTCATGTTTACACGCACACACACACGCACGCACACACATACACACACACACACACACACACACACACACACACACATATACACACACACGGACGATGTACACATCCCGGTCAGACACATAGGCATCTCGCACATCACATGGCGATTTAGTGTGGTATCTTCTGGTGAAACGGCTCTGGCCGTCTCTTGTGGGGCATGACCGAAGGAAAGGCATTCAGCCTAGATTACAACTACGTGATATAAACTAACATTGTTTATCAGAGGTGAAAGAAGGCATTTTAACATCGATGGAAGCAAGGATTTCACTCCATCACTTTCCAGTGCACATAATTTGTATATATACATTAGCCAGAAGCAGCGTGTATCCCTCCACCGTCTATATATAGTCCAAGATGGGTTACTGTCAAGCGTGGCCAGTGTGAGGGCTGCGGCCACGGAGGTGCCTGCCCTTCGCTAGCCACACTGTCATACATAATCCTGTCGACCCACACCTCTCGTGTCATCAGTGTACATGTGACATGTGCATTACCAGGAGACGGAAGTACATACAATCATGTCGCCCCATCGTCTCACTTTGTATACATAATTGTTTTGATTTCACGGTACGACCGATACTTACTGCCTGAGTCACACTCTGCAGCTGCCCATAAAACTCATGGGTCGGAATGTTAACCACTGCCCCGCGAAGGTTCGTGGTCACGTACTATGAGACACCTTAGTATGCTTTCCTTAGCCAGCAAACATTTCTTCGAATATATATTAACATTATCATATACTCAGATTACTACCATCATTGGAAATATATGCTCACAAGAACTGGTTCACGGGGAATACTTCTTTTACTTTCGTAGATCAAAGCGACGACTAGATAGATCCAGCGCTGGTGTTGTGGGATCGATGCAGCAGACGTGGTGGCCTCGTGATGATGAATAATGAACTAATGTGAACGTACTCAAGGTCTTCATGCCTCACCTGTCTCAGTGGATGAAAGCACGAGCTACTGTGCGTCTCTCTTGAGTCTTAGGTCGGGACAAACCTTTCCCCATGTTGACATCCGCATCTTCTCCACCAACTACAAGTCTATTAACTCCATAAGCCCCGACCATTATGTGTGCTGATCATAATTGCCAGCTCAGTTCAACTTGTTTTGACTTGTAAAGCGAACTGCTTTAATCAGGTCGGGCCAGTACATGACTTGGGCGGTAAGCAACACAAGAGTCCAGAAGACATTCACTGGAGGAGTAATGTATGGGATGACTCAACCGGTTCAGTGGCTGGAGTAGCTCCAGCTGGCGGGCTGGACGAGGTGCCTGGCATGGGGGCCATCGTCACCCAGGCTGGGCATGGCTGACCATCGTCACCCCAGCTGGGCATGGCTGACCATCGTCACCCCAGCTGGGCATGGCTGACCATCGTCACCCCAGCTGGGCATGGCTGACCATCGTCACCCCAGCTGGGCATGGCTGACCATCGTCACCCCAGCTGGGCATGGCTGACCATAGTCACCCCAGCTGGGCATGGCTGACCATCGTCACCCCAGCTGGGCATGGCTGACCATAGTCACCCCAGCGGGGCATGGCTGACCATCGTCACCCCAGCTGGGCATGGCTGACCATAGTCACCCCAGCTGGGCATGGCTGACCATCGTCACCCCAGCGGGACATGGCTGACCATCGTCACCCCAGCTGGGCATGGCTGACCATCGTCACCCCAGCTGGGCATGGCTGACCATCGTCACCCCAGCTGGGCATGGCTGACCATCGTCACCCCAGCTGGGCATGGCTGACCATCGTCACCCCAGCTGGGCATGGCTGACCATCGTCACCCCAGCTGGGCATGGCTGACCATCGTCACCCCAGCTGGGCATGGCTGACCATCGTCACCCCAGCTGGGCATGGCTGACCATCGTCACCCCAGCTGGGCATGGCTGACCATCGTCACCCCAGCTGGGCATGGCTGACCATCGTCACCCCAGCTGGGCATGGCTGACCATCGTCACCCCAGCTGGGCATGGCTGTATCACTGTCATCAGCAGGAAAGATGGAGATCTAACAATCAGGCTCAGGATGCTGTCGCTACAGAGAGCATCATTACTGCTGCCTGGAGTGCGAGGACGACCTCGAGCCTCAGAAGCATAATAGCCAAGGTTCTTGAGGGATAGGACAAATATATGTGACTCTGCACCAGCAGAAAATCATCTTGGAAACATGTCATAATTTGATGGACAGAGAAGTAATCAACAAGTGCTCTACCGTCCATACCCGCCTGCGTCAGTAGTGGGCTGCAAGGAGCGGTCTATGTAAGGTCACCTCCGGCACAACACTTCAGGGACTCGCTGTTTACTTTTGATCAGGAATCATTAATTTCTTCTCCTCTATTCACAGCTTTCTGCCGTCAAGCATAAGTTTGCTGATTCAAAGGGAAAGTTTTCCTAGGAAAAATGGATCAGATTGAAGTAATATTTCTCCCTTGCGAGGTAGTGCAAGGAAACAGACGAAAAAATGGCCCAACCCACCCACATGTACATGTATATACATACACGTCCACACACGCACATATACATACCTATACATCTCAACGTAAACATATATATACACACACAGACATATACATACATATGCACATGTACATAATTCATACTGTCTGCCCTTATTCATTCTCGTCGCCACCCCGCCACACATGAAATAACAACCCCTTCCCCCCGTATGTGCGCAAGGTAGCGCTAGGAAAAGACAACAAAGGCCGCATTCGTTCACGGTGTCTCTAGCTGTCATGTAATAATGCACCGAAACCACAGCTCCCTTTCCACATCCAGGCCCCATCAAACTTTCCATGGTTTACCCCAGACGCTTCACATGCCCTGGTTCAATCCATTGACAGCACGTCGACCCCGAGATACCACATCGTTCTAATTCACTCTATTCCTTGCACACCTTTCACCCTCCTGCATGTTCAGGCCCCGATCACTTAAAATCTTTTTCACTCCATCCTTCCACCTCCAATTTGGTCTCCCACTTCTCGTTCCCTCCACCTCTGACACATATATCCTCTTTGTCAGTCTTTCCTCACTCATTCTCTCCATGTGACCAAACCATTTCAAAACACCCTCTTCTGCGCTCTCAACCACACTCTTTTTATTACCACACATCTCTCTTATCCTTACATTACTTACTCGATCAAACCACCTCACACCACATATTGTCCTCAAACATCTCATTTCCAGCACATCCACCCTCCTCCGCACAACTCTATCTATAACCCACGCCTCGCAACCATATAACATTGTTGGAACCACTATTCCTTCAAACATACCCAATTTTGCTTTCCGAGATAATGTTCTCGACTTCCACACATTCTTCAACGCTCCCAGAACTTTCGCGACGAAAGGGGATGGGAACGGGGGCTAGAAACTCTCCCCTCCTTGTATTTTAACTTTCTAAAAAGGGAAACAGAAGAAGGAGTCCCGTGGGGAGTGCTCATACTCCTCGAAGGCTCAGATTGGGGTGTCTAAATGTGTGTGGATGTAGCCAAGATGAGAAAAAAGGAGAGATAGGTAGGATGTTTGAGGAAAGGAACCTGGAAGCTCAAGGGTAAAGGGGAAGAGTGGTTTGGGGATGTCTTGGGAGCAAAGTCAGGGGTTAGTGAAAGGACATATATATATATATATATATATATATATATATATATATATATATATATATATATATATATATATATATATATATATATATATATATATATATATATAGAGTCATCGATCTCCGCCTACCTGTAGTTAAACCGAGGGAGAAGAGAGCCTTCAGGTGCCAGTATTCTCCCCACGTACTCCCAACACCTGTCATTGTCCTCCCCACCCCACACCCCACACCTACCAGTCTCCTCCCACCCTACACTCCATGCCTGTCAGTACCCACCCTCCCCACCCTCCACCTGTCAGTATCACCCCCCACAATACACCCCACGCTTGCCAGCATTCTCCCCCACACTACACCCCACACCTGCCAGCATCCTCCACAACCACAAATTGTGAAACACAACCACTATGAACTGTCTGGTTCACAACATTAACAGTTAAGGACACTGAGAGATGCCACTGGGGTGGATTCTGGCCCAGAGAAATGATACTTAACATCGACTGTCTAACACATAACAACATGGCCACCAGCATAACCTTCACTGGTTGTATCACAACCCAGGATACTGTGAAATTCTTGTACCTGCCAGTGTTGCATAATGTCTCAAAACCTACGTTCAGGTGACCCAGTTATTATTCAACCCAATAGTACAAGAGTGGGGAGGAACATAACATTCTGGCAGTGTATGATAACGCTGAGTCACACACTTACGTTACCACAAGAAGCGACACAGTAGAGAGTAACAGACGGTGTTACTACATCCCCGGCCTGGTGCACGACGGTCTCATGATGACGGACTCACAGGAGGTGTCCAGGCGGGAGCGGGTGTTGCGTCAGATGACGTGAACAACACATCTTTCCTCACACACACACACACACACATACGCACATACACACACACATACACCTGCATATATATATATATATATATATATATATATATATATATATATATATATATATATATATATATATATATATATATATTCTTTTTTTTTCTTTTAAACTATTCGCCATTTCCCGCGTTAATGAGGTAGCGTTAAGAACAGAGGACTGGGCCTTTGTGGAATATCCTCACCTTGCCCTACTCTTTTCCTTCTTTTGGAAAATTAAAAAAAAAGAGAGGGGAGGATTTCCAGCACCCGCTCCCTCCCCTATCCCCAGGGATAACATAAATATATATATATATATATATATATATATATATATATATATATATATATATATATATATATATATATATATATGCAGTCAATAATGAAGAAAAAGACGAAAATACACTATAAATGCTACCAAAACAGCGAATAAGAGAGAAAAAACAACAAAATCATAAAAGCAATGGATTTTGTGTGGAATATTTCCAGATAAATGTCAAAGCAAGTCAGACCTGGAACAAGTGATGTGTACCAAGTTAACATAACAAAGGCGAAGCAAATGACAACAAGGAATGTTGATACTTTCCCCAAGTCTGCTGCTGCTGCTGCTGCCAGGCTGTTAATCCAACTGTTGCCCACAGAAAACGCTTATGAAACAATCGTTCGTAAACGTCTCCGTCGTGAGCTGGTGGAGGTGCGGACGGCTCGGTCGGTGGAGGTGCGGACGGCTCGGTCGGTGGAGGGGCAGACGGCTCGGTCGGTGGAGGGGCAGACGGCTCGGTCGATGGAGGGGCGGACGGCTCGGTCGGTGGAGGGGCGGACGGCTCGGTCGGTGGAGGGGCGGACGGCTCGGTCGATGGAGGGGCGGACGACTCGGTCGGTGGAGGGTCGGACGGCTCGGTCGGTGGAGGGGCAGATGGCTCAGTCGGTGGAGGGGCGGACGGCTCGGTCGGTGGAGGGGCAGACGGCTCGGTCGGTGGAGGGGCAGACGGCTCGGTCGGTGGAGGGGCAGACGGCTCGGTCGGTGGAGGAGAAAGTCGAGGGCAGGTCTTCCTGTGACCCAGGCCACCGACAGGGAAAATTGAGGCCACACACGTCAGGAGTTCAGCTGGACTGTAGACTGGAATGCCTCAGGCCCACATATGGGAGACTTCAATCCCACGTGAGTGGAGCAGTGTCCCCCGACAGTCCCGAATATTTGTTGAGAGGCTACATCAGTAGAGGCGCAGGACACACTCCTCCAACAGCGAAGACATCACACCACAAGTTCGCATAACTGATGACGGTCCTCCACCAGCCAGCGTCCGGATGTGGCGCGTGGGTATACGACATAGCACCAGCCGCTGTGCCACACGATCTCTGTTGAGTCTGTGTCTATGTTATCGTTTGTGACGAGGTTTCGTCCAGGGCCACAGCTCCCAGCTTGGTCTACTGGCTAGTGTGAGTACGTATATAGCAACCGGTGTGCGTACAGAAGCGCACGCATGACATCACCTGGAACACAGACGCAATTGTGTCTGGAGCTAAGGGGCAGGAACCCAGCCGGGAAACCACAGGCAAGAAACGTATATACAGATACAATTAGCATCACCCAGTCGGATAGGGTGACCTGCAGCAGGTGGCACAGGGAAAAGGCGCAAGCTTCTGCTCCGCTGCCGCCAGTGTAAGTCTTCTCACTTGAACTTAATGATTCCTCTCAAATACTTCAACTGTATCTACTGTAATCCCTGTATCTAATTAACACAAGGCAAGGTAACTTGACACCTACGAGTACCTCATTAGATAAACAATGTACAATGCTCGGAGCACATCATTGGACCATTTCAGTATGTATACAAACAAATATATGAGTGTGTATTTGGGAGAGGACTTAGTGTACAGATTGTGTAGCGTACAGACATTAAGACATTAAGGTTGGTAGTACTGCCAGACGTCAAAGATACATAACATATGGCACACACACTCCCACGACACACTCACACGACAACTCACACGACACACTCACACGACGCACTCTCACGACTCACACTCTCTTGGTTCAGCTGTCGAGCCACAGAGAAGTCGGCCTTCGTCTGTCTTCGAGCTGGTCTTGGCTGTCACACATAATGGAACCTAAGTTAGATGCCACATATTATGGCCTGAATGTTGGAACAAATTATGACGGACGGAGAAGGAGTGAGAGATGTCTGAGGGATCAGTGACCGGGTTAAACGTTCCCGGACGGCGAGGGACGCTGCTGGAGGAGAGGACGTGAGGACCCGAGTGAGGCGAAGCTTACCCCCGACGCCAGACTGGATGAGGGCAGGTACACTGGTAAACAAGGTCGTGGGTTAGAAAGAGGTCCAGCAGTTGGAGGGAAGTGTCAAACACGGATCCTGCAGGAGGGTCTAGTTTAAGGAAGGTAAACACAGTAAGGAATGAAAATGCAAAAACCAAAATGCGATATCTTGTTGAAATCAGACGAGGGCAGCACATACACCAGGTAAAACACAGGGAAGGAAAATCACACTGTACACACGCGTGGGGTGGGTGACCTTTGACTTGATCTACAAAACTATCAACTACGACAAAGACTTCTTAAGTAACAATCAAGTGCCACTTATATTCATAGAAATGTTACCAAATATTAAGGTGTGGTAAGTACGTATTCTGGTTTACCCAGATAACTCGCGCGTCAATACAATGCGTAGCTTCCTGTACAGAGACGCACTAGTGATGCTGCCAAGGCTGGACCAGAAGATTACCTGGCTGTGCAGTGTCGCAGTTGGCATCACCTGGTGTTGGCAATGTGGGCAGAGAAGGGACACACTTGCCAGTCATCAGTCCCTCCTCAGATCAATAGTTTCCAGGTCATGTCACACACACACGTATCTCTCCGCCTGACTTGGCCCCCACGTCACAGGTGCACAGGAATGGCTGACGTCGTCGGCTGAGCGCAAGATCACATGTCCAGGAATCGATCATTTGCTTGCTGGTCAGAGGGAGGCTTTGTGACGTGAACCGTGATCAGGGTGGTCTTTGTTGGGTACGGTGGGTCTGAGGTATGCTGCAAGGAAAGGAAGGTGGTCTTTGTTGGGTACGGTGGGTCTGAGGTATGCTGCAAGGAAGGTGGTCTTTGTTGGGCACGGTAGGTCTAAGACATGCAGTAGTGGAGGTGGTTTTAGGTGGTGGATACGGTGGTTCTGAGGTATGCTACAGGGAAGGTGGTCTTTGTTGGGTACAATGGGTCTGAGGTATGCTACAGGGAAGGTGGTCTTTGTTGGGTACGATGGGTCTGAGGTATGCTACAGGGAAGGTGGTCTTTGTTGGGTACGTTTGGGCTGGGCAGATGTATGGTATACAAAAGGAAACAAATGAATTCAAAAGGCAACATAACACTGGGAGCCTTCGAGGCTGTTTGTGATAGTCGATGGGATATTAATATCATAGATCGATATAGTAGCACTAGAAATACGTACAGATTCAAAATAGAAAAATATAAATTTCTCGTATGGCTAAGGTGGTGCAAATAATGTCTGTCGTGGATTTGAAACGAAATATTTACCAAGTCTGTTGTTGAACGTATCTCTGGTATTACTTTCAACCACTCTAACTGGTAAATAATTCCACAAGTTAACAATCTGTCCAAGATAAAGTACGTCGCCTCACGAGGTAAAACGTTTGCTCATTGGAACAACCAGTGGAATAAGACGACTCTATCCCTATATATAAGTCGTTGGATCGAGATTATCGAAGCCTTTGATCATTCTGCATGCCAGTGTCAGATCACCCATCAACCTTCTCTTTGCTAAACTAAATAAATTGAAGTCATTTTACTCGGCTCTCCTCGTTGTTCCTCAGGCTTGAAATAATCATCTTGGTAGCTCGTCATTGTACTCTCTCCATTCCCTCTGTCTTTCCTCAGGCAGGGTGACCACAAGTGAACACAATCTCCAACATGGGGACGCATGAGTGACTTGTAAAGAGCAAGGATGATTTCCTGGACTTCAGTTCGATCGTCCTAAAGATAAATCCAAATGATCAATCTTTTCAACTGTTTCTGTGCACTTATTCCTTGGCTTCAGGTCAGTTGAGATTATCACACCCAAGGCTTTTTCCTTATGTACCTTTCGCAGTTCAACAGAATTCATACAGTAGCTTGCCTTTTCATTTTCACCATCGATGTGTAAACCTTTGAACTTATCTATATCAAAATTCACTTGTCACCCGCGAGACCAGTTCATCGTATTGTCTATGTCTGTTTTCTGTCGTACATTTGTTTACCAAAAATTAGTCTTCGAATTTCGATATCGTACAATGCACTCCATTATCATGATTATTATCATTATCATTGATATATACGAAAAAGAGAACCGGTTCTAAGACTGATCCTTGTGGTACACCACTTGTTATACTTAACCATTCAGTAGCTTGACCATTAATCACTGCTCTCTCGTTACGGTCAGTTAACCAATTTCCTAATCACTGAAGTACAACCCTGTTTAAATCATGTGACTTAACTGTACTTAGTATCCGTTGATGTGGAACTTAATCGAATGTTTTTTGAAACTTTAGATATGTGACATCAACTGCTGTACTTTCGTCATCTATGTTCACTATATCATTACAGAAGTGAAGTACATTTGTCAGGTGAACGATTTTGTCAAAAACCACAATGAGAGTTTTTCATTAAGTCATGGTCCTCTGAATGGTTCAGTTTCCCAACTACAAATGTTAAGGTGATTCGATGATAATTTCTGGGCAGATTTATTATCTGTTTTTGAAGATGGTTGTTATATTAGCAAACTTCCATTCCTCTGGAACCTTTCCTGAACTATGTTACTAACTGATGAGAGCAGTCAAGGATTTAGCAGTCTCATTTTTCACCTCTTTCATCGTCCTCAGATTAAAGTTATCTGAACCTGACGTTTTATCTATTTTCCTTCCATTTACTGTTGATACCACATCTTCAACTCTTATGTTCATATGTCGCAAAATGTTTTGTTTTTTCTTTTGTACTGGAGCTGGATTCTGGACACGAGTTGTATCTTCATCGTAAATACAGATGCGAAAATCAGTTCAAAATGTTTGCTCTGTCTTCGTTGCCGCAAACCACATCACCATTTTTATAGTTATTAACGACCGAGTTGACTGGGTAATGACTTTCTGGCTTCTAACATATCCAGAAAAGTCCGTCGGGTTTCTGCTATTTTCAGCACAACCCTCCATCGTCAGACTCCCAGCATTCAAAGCTTATTTCATTTCATATTTCCACAACCTCCTCGCTGTCCCCGTCACTTCTAACATGTATATTCTGTAGGTCAACCTTTCCTCACTCATCCTCTCCATATGTCCAAACTATTTCAGCACACCTTACCGAGCTCTTATACTACCACACCTCTCTCTTATTCTATCATTTCTCATTTGATCAACCTTCCTCATCCCACGTACTGTTCTCAGACACTTCATTTCCAAAGCATTTTCTCCTTCCGTTATCGTTTTTGCCTAAAGTCCACGCCTCGTATCCATACAACACCGATGGGGCTACTGTACCATCGAACATACCCATCTTTGTCCTCAAAGACAAGTGACTTATCTTTCCACACATTCCTCAGTGGGCACGACGCGTTTGCCCCCTCACCCACCCATGGCTCACTTCAGCTCACATGCTCCATTCACTCCTATATATAAGAAAATTCCACTTCCTCCAAGTTTTCTCTGTTCAAACTCATTCGCCAAACAACTAAAAAAGCTAAAAATATGAACCAGAAACCGGAGGACGCAATCCTTGGTATTCATAACGTCGTACTCAAACCTCATACAATTTATGCTGCTCAGGTCTGGTCACCAAGCTGGATCAAAGATTAAAAATGTAAAAACTTGATTCAGAGAAAAAGAGAGAGAGAAAAAAAAAAACATTAGTGATTCTATCCCTCGGAAAAGAGCCTAGACTCACAGACTTCAAATCAGATTCTCTAAAAAAAAACCTTACGTTACAAGAAGACCCAAAGGAAGCTTTCTAAATACTAAATAATTTCAACAAAAAACATACGAAAACGTCTCCACGTCATATAGATATTCAGTCATCACAAAGAGCGCTATGAGGGTAAAGGGAAGGAAATGTATTAGCCACATGGGCAATTCTTTTTTCTTCAGCTATAGAACATTGGAAATAAATAACCACCACATGTCAGGAGGAAGAAGAGCAGGAGATGCAGTCGCCCATCAATCAGGATAACCATCTTACGTTTTCGTGACACAAAGACTTGGAATTATTCAAAGAAGCTAAAGATGGCAACTTTGGTTTACACGAGTCATGAAAGAAGCTAAAGATGGCAACTTTGGTTTACACGAGTCATGAAAGAAGCTAAAGATGGCAACTTTGGTTTACACGAGTCATGAAAGAAGCTAAAGATGGCAACTTTGGTTTACACGAATCATGAGGTCTTGTTCCTGTGGTGGACAAGTGTTGACACTTCCCTGACAACGTTTACCCACCGACCCACTGTACTGATGCCCTTGATTGTCTCAGCCAGAATATATCTCCTCCCGTCTGAGCAGCATTGGACTGCTGGGATAACACTTCCATGTCCAAACACCTTTTTTTTTTTACGATGTTCTTGTCGTGTCATCCTTCTGACGGCCACTAAATCTACCTATGAATCCCTTTCTGATAAATCATGCAAGTCATGCACTCACACACTCCACCTGTTGCCGGTCCTTCTTAATAAAGGGATCTCATTAACTGGACATCCATCATATCAACTGTCCTTCTTCTCCATCGTCTAACCTTGCTCATCTCTTGCACGGTCTTACGCTACTCACTCAACCCTCCACCTGTAACCAGGGGTCGATTCTCATCCTCATCAACCACAGTGTTATTGTTGACGTCGGTAAAAAAAGAGTTTTCCTCCTGTCTGTGGTGACCCGTCCTACTGCACATGAGAGAAGGTCACACTTATCTCTACCGTAACATCCATGCCTGCTGACGTCAGAATCCCAACGTTTCCAGTCACAACCCTCTAAGGTAAACCTACAACTCCGACACGAACGGAGGAATGTCCACGTTCCACGCAACTCCCGGGAACTAACGCTATCAGTCGTCCCTGCTGTATCAACGCCTGGGAACTAACGCTATCAGTCGTCCCTGCTGTATCAACGCCCAGGAACTAACGCTATCAGTCGTCCCTGCTGTATCAACGCCCAGGAACTAACGCTATCAGTCGTCCCTGCTGTATCAACGCCCAGGATGTAACGCTATCAGTCGTCCCTGCTGTATCAACGCCCAGGATCTAACGCTATCAGTCGTCCCTGCTGTATCAACGCCCAGGACCTAACGCTATCAGTCGTCCCTGCTGTATCAACGCCCAGGAACTAACGCTATCAGTCGTCCCTGCTGTATCAACGCCCAGGACCTAACGCTGTCCCAGACAGGCGTGACAAACTGATTCTAAATAAGACATGTTCTTGATAAGTTAACTCCATCATGCTTCATGTCCGTTATGTCCTCTGTTCGGTCCATTATGCTGTAAGTTAGACCCAATTATGCTCTAGGATAACCTATGCAGTAAGTTAGACCCGTTATGCACCACGTTATATCCATCATGATGTGAGTTAGATCACTCCTACATCCCCAAATCCCACCTTCTTCCCTCGTGCACTATGGTGTCTGTGGTTCCCATCTGAAGATCCTTGGCTTTTGTTAAGTCTCACAACCGTCGTCTAGTGAACACCTTCCCTGACTTCCCAAATGCTAGTCTTAAACTTCTCTCAGTGTACCACCACAACATAACTCTCTCCTCCCTTGTACCTAACGTATCACCTGCAGTGACCATCCTGTTCCATCGGGGACCCACGCGAGCACTCGTTCCCTCGCAACCCCGCCCCTCCCTCACTGCCTCCGGTCGTGCAGTCGTCACCGTTCGCCGCAATTCGCCTCGTGTAAGGTATCCGAGAGGTTCATTTGTACCCAGTCTCATTGCTCTCGTGAAAGAGGCTTCCGCATCCAATGACGTCCAACAATCTCCTCCTCCATGAGAACACATGAGACCGCGGACGTCGTGTTGTTCGGGCACTATATGACTCGAGTCACTCTCAGACGCGGTGGCTGCGCCTCTGGTGAGGCTGGATCCTCCATACTGGATGACAGCTTCAGTGACTTCGGTCTTTCCAACGTTCGGGATGTTACCACTGTCGCCAGCTTGGCCAACACCGGCAATACGAACAGTCTTCCTTCTAAAGGCACCTGTGTTGCTGATACTGACGTCATGACTGTCAGCAGTTGCGATAGATATCACTGACAAAGGACATCCACCCTCAGCAGGTCAAGTTTACGAGCGGCACCACTCTTGATCCGTAACTCGTCTTGCATCTTCATGCATCACCAGCAGATTCGGGCACTCTGGCTCCTCGTCTGTTCGCTTGTAAACGGCGAAATGGCATTGTTCAGTGATGCGATCATTCACCTCCGCTATTCATAGTTCCCATATTGCTGGCACAACCTTTCCGTTCGACAATAACAGATATTACCCAAAAAATTCTCACCCCCAGTAGCCAACAATTTCTTTCCTGCAAAGGAAATTCATGAATTATTGGCAAATGTGAATGGGGGTAGAGGGGTTTTGGTCGTGCGTCTGGCAACTTCCATGTCGTATCTAGAAAGAGAAGTTGGACGTGACCATCTTATTGTACTTAGGTTAGACTATTACCAGAGTCTCCGTGCATTGTTAACGACCTCACCTACGTCAGTAGTACCTCACACCACCAGTAATTGTCATGCTGCAGCAAAGGTCCTTCATCATACATTTATTCTTGACACATTCTTACAATATAAGTATTTGTGCAACACAGTTATCTTTGTTTCAGTTGTGGTTCCTGCACGTGAATCTGTTGTCATAAACTCTTTTGTTTTTATGGCCATATATCAACTCCCATGAGTTTCGTGGCCAAATTTTTCCTCTATCAGGCTTACTATTTTGTATCATTCATGTGACATTTGGAGCAGTTCACATGTTTTCATCGTCCACTTATTATCACTCGTGCAACACTCACACACTAATGTTCCTGTGCAGGTTTGTGAGTAGCTCCACACTGCATCACCATCTCTGCCAGCTCATGATGCATAGTGATGACCGCTTCAGCATCCCACTAAAAGTAGGTTACCCAGAACTACTGACGTCAGAGTCGAACTTCGTAATCGATCACCAATGTTTGATGACGCTGGCGAGCCGGACTCTGTCGTCAGTCCATGTTGCGTATCCGAATTTCAGGAACTCAGAGACGAAATAGTCTGGCCGAGTCCTGGTGGCTTCTTGTCTACAGGACACAAGACTGACACAAGCTAAGGTGGGATCAGTTTACAAATATGGGGAACAAATCTTCATAAGATACAGATACAGCTTATCTGCTGGGTTACATACAGATACAGCTTATCTGCTGGGTTACATACAGATACAGCTTATCTGCTGGGTTACATACAGATACAGCTTATCTGCTGGGTTACATACAGATACAGCTTATCTGCTGGGTTACATACAGATACAGCTTATCTGCTGGGTTACATACAGATACAGCTTATCTGCTGGGTTACATACAGATACAGCTTATCTGCTGGGTTACATACAGATACAGCTTATCTGCTGGGTTACATACAGATACAGCTTATCTGCTGGGTTACATACAGATACAGCTTATCTGCTGGGTTACATACAGATACAGCTTATCTGCTGGGTTACATACAGATACAGCTTATCTGCTGGGTTACATACAGATACAGCTTATCTGCTGGGTTACATACAGATACAGCTTATCTGCTGGGTTACATACAGATACAGCTTATCTGCTGGGTTACAGAGGCTCTCGGAGAGCTACCCTTTATGTACTTCAAGGCCAGTGATATTTCAGGGTTTGAGAGGATATTATCTTTGTCGGCTACGGTACTGAAGGTAACTGAATTTTGATGGCAGGTTCTTAAGAGACGTAGTACTACTGCTTTGTGGTACACTGTGCTGATGACTTCTGTATGTTACACTGGTGCCCATCAGTCAAGGAGGGTGGGCTGGCCTCTGCTGGATGCAACACAAGTGATGATTCTTGTAAGGTTTCAACAGGTCATGAGACTGATCGTGAGAACATACAGGTCTGGTTCTCCTGGAAAGCGGGACACTGATCCTTACAGACACAGACAAGAGTGATCACCGTAAGATACTTAAGGGAAGTGAGAAACGTCTCTATGGAGATGATGGAAAAACAACTTGTGTTGGGCATGAGTTGGGTGATGTTTGTGTGGTAGAGAGGGCATGAGTTGGGTGATGTTTGTGTGGTAGAGAGGGCATGAGTTGGGTGATGTTTGTGTGGTAGAGAGGGCTTGAGTTGGGTGATGTTTGTGTGGTAGAGAGGGCATGAGTTGGTGATGTTTGTGTGGTAGAGAGGGCATGAGTTGGGTGATGTTTGTGTGGTAGAGAGGGCTTGAGTTGGGCGATGTTTGTGTGGTAGAGAGGGCATGAGTTGGTGATGTTTGTGTGGTAGAGAGGGTATGTGTTGGTGATGTTTTTGTGGTAGAGAGGGCATGAGTTGGGTGATGTTTGTGTGGTAGAGAGGGCATGAGTTGGGTGATGTTTGTGTGGTAGAGAGGGCATGAGTTGGTGATGTTTGTGTGGTAGAGAGGGCATGAGTTGGGTGATGTTTGTGTGGTAGAGAGGGCTTGAGTTGGGCGATGTTTGTGTGGTAGAGAGGGCATGAGTTGGTGATGTTTGTGTGGTAGAGAGGGTATGTGTTGGTGATGTTTTTGTGGTAGAGAGGGCATGAGTTGGGTAATGTTCGTGTGGTAGAGAGGGCATGAGTTGGGTGATGTTCGTGTGGTAGAGAGGGCATGAGTTGGTGATGTTTGTGTGGTAGAAAGGGCATGAGTTGGTGATGTTTGTGTGGTAGAGAGGGCATGAGTTGGTGATGTTTGTGTGGTAGAGAGGGCATGAGTTGGTGATGTTTGTGTGGTAGAGAGGGCTTGAGTTGGTGATGTTTGTGTGGTAGAGAGGGCATGAGTTGGTGATGTTTGTGTGGTAGAGAGGGCATGAGTTGGTGATGTTTGTGTGGTAGAGAGGGCATGAGTTGGTGATGTTTGTGTGGTAGAGAGGGCATGAGTTGGTGATGGTTGAGGGGGAAGAGGTATGTTTACAAGGCAGCCGTGTGGTGGTCTTGCTGAGGTGGGGAAGCCCCAGTTTCTGTGGCACCAGACAGCGCTGAGAGAGACACGGGTCCTGACATGGGACCTGACATGGAACCTGGCACGGGACCTGACATGGGACCTGACATGGAACCTGGCACGGGACCTGACATGGGACCTGACATGGGACCTGGCACGGGAGCGACTGCTGACAGAACAGCAGATTACACTGGCTGGGTCCGGAACCACTTGAGGTACTGGTGTACTGAGTACTGGAGGACGTGAAGGTATTCAGTACCACAGAGGACGGTCGGTCTCCACAGGGCATGGTGGAGGGAGGGAGGGAGGGAGGTATGTAGGTTGAGGAGGACATACTTCGTGCAGCATCATGAGGAAAGCTTGAGTTTTGCCCTACCGGAGACGCGGCGTCAGTGAGCTTAGTACACGTACTGGAGGCGTGGCAGCGGTG
Source organism: Panulirus ornatus (assembly GCF_036320965.1). Taxonomy (NCBI): domain Eukaryota; kingdom Metazoa; phylum Arthropoda; class Malacostraca; order Decapoda; family Palinuridae; genus Panulirus; species Panulirus ornatus. The sequence continues at coordinate 19,300,446 of NC_092253.1, forward strand.
AGCTCAGTACACGTACTGGAGGCGTGGCAGTAGTGAGCTTAGTACACGTACTGGAGGCGTGGCAGCAGTGAGCTCAGTACATGTACTGGAGGTGTGACAGCAGTGAGCTCAGTACACGTACTGGAGGCGTGGCAGCAGTGAGCTCAGTACACGTACTGGAGGCGTGGCAGCAGTGAGCTCAGTACACGTACTGGAGGCGTGGCAGCAGTGAGCTCAGTACACGTACTGGAGGTGTGACAGCAGTGAGCTCAGTACACGTACTGGAGGCGTGGCAGCAGTGAGCTCAGTACACGTACTGGAGGCATGGCAGCAGTGAGCTCAGTACACGTACTGGAGGCGTGGCAGCAGTGAGCTCAATACAGAATGAAAACTTTGCAGGTATTTGCGAATAATAATTTTAGTAAGGTATGGCAAGTGTTATTTGTAGAGGATACAGAATAATAAGGTTTGGAAAATTGTAGATACAAACACTGATATTTGAGGGATGAGGGGACTCATGTTTGTGGAGTGAGGGGACACATGTTTGTGGAGTGAAGGGACTCATGTTTGTGGAGTGAGGTGACTCATGTTTGTGGGGTAAGGGGGCTCATCTTTGTGGGGTGAGGGGATTCAACTTTGTGGGGTGAGGGGACTCATCTTTGTGGGGTGAGGGGACTCACCTTTGTGGGGTGAGGGGACTCACCTTTGTGGGGTGAGGAGATTCAAGTTTGTGGGGTGAGGGGACTCATCTTTGTGGGGTGAGAGGACTCATCTTTATGGGGTGAGGGGACCCATCTTTGTGGGGTGAGGGGACTCATCTTTGTGGGGTGAGGGGACTCATGTCTGTGCTGTCCACCAGACCCGTCAGTGGTGGAGTGAGGCTCTTGCTGTCCACCAGCCTCCACTTCCGGTGCAGAAGAACTGATGCAAGAGCCTGGGAGGTGGATGACCTGGGGACGTGCAACACTGACTCACTCACCCTGCACCATCTTCCTTCCTAATGATGGAAATAACTCCAAGGTCGAGCTGTCCTACACGACTGCCAGTTACCCGATAATGTTGACTCTATGTTCGCTACTAACTAACTTATGATGACGTCAGAACCCACCAACGCCGCATCATCAGGAAACAGCAACTGACTCTTCCTCACCAACAAGCGACCAGCCCGCCCTCGCTCGACCATATCTCCAACATGCAGGAGCAGACCATGAAGATTGTTGTCCCCCCTCCACCATCCCATCTCCCACAGCCCTATCATTAGAGTGTAAGAGAACTTCCTTCTAAACTGTTCAAATGGCTCACCCAACAGTTGTCACCTTCCCACAACACACGGAGCTATGAGTTCGGCCACAACATAAATGATGTGGGATTTATGAAGCGTCAGGTTGTCAGCCGTGATATTATTTCTTTACTCACAAAGTCTCAGTTGATGAACTAACTTACTGCTGGAACAAACGCTGCCTTGAGTAAGTCGAACAGTTCCTGAATGACCCCAGGAGAGAAGGTAGACGATATCATGGTTACAGGAACATAAAACAAACAAATGCACTGTGAGCTCCGTTGCCTATACATGATATATTTTCAAGCCACAGATTTGCTCATGTTATCTCGACACAACCAAATATGGGCAAAACAGATGAACTATTTTCTGTTTGGTCAACCAACAGGAATTTTGATGCATTCTTCTCGAAATCTAACGGATTCTTACTACATTGAAGGCTTCAATCACGGACGAAAGCCCACACTAAGGCCGGGCCTTACTGAAATATAGATAGAATCATCGAACGGAAAAGAAAAGACAAGGGAAAGTATTTAAGAATTCTAAAGGAAGTGAAAGACCTGTTTTTGAAATATGTCAGGTCATAGATACTGGGGAAAACATGAGAAGGTAGAGAGTTCCAAAGCTTTGACGTGTAGGGAAAGAAGTAATCAAAACGGCCCACTCTTGATTTACCGATGACCACACAAGAATCAAGTGACGCAGCAGCTTGCTGAGTATTGTGTGGTCTAGCTAGTGGTGGGGGCACACAAGTAGCCAGCTCTCGGCAGCAAAAACCAAAGTAATACCTATAGAAGAGGGTACGTGAACCAACATTGCGGCGTAGAGCAGGGGGGGGGGGGTCACGTTTGGAAGCTAACCTAGGACAGTTTATAAAGCGGACCGCTTTCGACTCACCTCTATCAAGTAAGCAAGAACCACCCCAGATGTGAGATCAGTACTCCATACAAGGACGAATCAATCTCTTGTGTAAACGGAGCAACTGTTCAGAAGAGAAGTTCAGGCATCTAAATAGGACACTCAGTTTCTTATAGGCAGATTTAGCTATTCCCGTAATGTGGGGTTTCCAAGAAAGAGTGGATGTTACAGTAAAAACAAGTATGTTTATTGAGTCAAAAGGTGAAATTAAAGAACCGCCAAAGGAAAGACGAGAGTTGTGAGGAGTTTGCGATAGAGAGATGGGTAGAAATTGGATTCTGAAGGCATTAAACTTAACAAGATTTTGTGTACCCTACTGAGATATCCTGTCCAAGTCTGAGTTCATTGAAGAAACTGTGTCAAGACGAGATGCAGATCGAGTTAGAGAAGGTACAGAATTGAAGGATGTGGATGAATGTAGTGATGAGTCATCAGCGTATGACATTGGTTTATTTGTGGAGGAGAAATCATTATAAAAAAGGAGAGAAAGTGTAAGGGACAGGACAGAACCTTGAGGAACACAGCTACTGGTGGAGTAAAGGGGGAGAGGCTGATCCATCAACAACCACAGAGATAGCCCGGCATGAGAGGAAGCTTGATATGAAGGAGCAAAGTGAGGGAGAGAAGACTAAAGAGGGGAGCTTTAGAGATGAGACCTCGAAGCCACACTCTGTCAAAAGCCTTAGACAGGTCAAAGGCAACTACACATGACTCCCTAAAATCTTTCAGGGATGATGACCAGACATTAGTAAGATAGGAAAGGATATCACCAGTGGATGTCGCCTTACGGAAGCCATACTGGAGATCAGAGAGAAGACTGTGATACAGAGGTGTTTAGGGATATGGGAGTTGAGGAGGGATTCAAAGACTTTGGAAATGGTAGATGTCAAAGCAAGAGGACGACATTTAGAGGGGTCAGAACGGTTACCCATCGTAGGGATGAGATGTATCGAGCCATGTTTCCAAGGAGAAGGAAAAGTTTTGTTTTTTAATCAGAAACAAAGCAGACGAGTAAGCACAAGTGCAAGTTCAGAGGCACACTCTTTCAGTACACGGGCGTGGGTGCCATCAGGACCATAAGCCTTACTTATGTCCAGAGAAAGAAGCACTTTTCGGACAGTCCGAAAAGAGATTACGGGAAGAGGTATAGGTTAGTAAGAGGAGCATCAGGGGGTGAAGGAATGTTAGAGTCATCCAAGGTGGAGTCAGAGAAGAAACGGGAACCAAAGAGTTGCTCTGTCAACGGGAGAGTCAGCTATAGTACCGTCAGAGCGGAGAAGTGAAGGAAAGATAGAACGATGGAAGTTGTTAGAGATGCCCTGAGCTAAAGACCAGAAAGACATATCAGTGGATGACGATGCGAGGTTATCGCACTTCATTTGAGTAAAGGAACGCTCCGCCTCACGGATAACGTGCTTGCACCGGTTACGAGCAGTGATAAAGCTAAATGGGAGCCAGAGGAAGGAGATTCTTTCCAAGCCTGATATACTTGATTCCTTGTCTGAATGGCCTCAGAACAGGAACGGTTGACCCATGGACTGGAAAAGAGGTCATCTTGGCGGAAGAGGAGATAAATGCTTCCATTCCCGCAAGAATAACCTCTGCTATGCGTTTGGCGGAGACAGGAGCATCACCACATAAGAAACAGAATTTAACCCAAAGAAAGTCAGAAAAGAAATTACGCAAGTTATTCCATTCAACTTGGTTGAGGTGCCAGTATTTACGCATGGAAGGGGCTGCTGGAGGGGAAAGTGCCGTGAGAGTAGATACATTTATGAGAGTGTGATCAGATGAACCAATTGGAGGCGAGATTGTGTATTTGCATCGGGATGGGCTAGAGGTGAAAAACTAATCCAGAATATTAGAGTGGTCACAGTGGTCAGGAATATGGGTGGGGTGGGAGATCATTTGTTCTAAATCATTGAGAATGGAGAGCGTGAGGGCTTCAATCCCTCCACCATCCATATGGGAGGAATTCAACCATTCCCTATGGTGAACGTTGAAATCCCCGAGGTAGAGGATCTCGGCTTGTGGGGGAGAGGATGCCACAGTCTCATGGCAGGAATTTAGATTGTCGAAGAAAGACATGAAATTTGTAGAATTAGGAGAGCAATAGGCGAAACTGAGGAAAAACGTGGTAATAGGGAGACAAACCTTGAGCCACATAACATCAAAGTTTAGGGATTCAGTATCCTTGTGGCGTGCAACAGGTGTGTTGATGTTGGAATAAGCACTCATGAAATACAGGCATCACTACCTACGTAGGTAACTCAACGATATATCAAGTCATCCTGACCACGCGTGAGGATGCTTTAACCCGGGTCACGACTGCTGGCTCAAGGCGGATGTATCCATGTGAATCAGTCAGGATGTGGCGGCGTGTGTGTGTGTGCGTGTGTGTGTGTGTGGGTGTGTTACCCGGGTGACGGGGCCTTGGTACAGGCCTTTCACTGCATTGTGAGGTGAGGCTGGGGGTAACTGGTCGTCACTGCGGTGTGAGGTGAGGTTGGAAGGGACAGTTCTACGCTGCAAGTTTTGCTCTTGTGGATCCCCATCTGCTGAACATTCTCTACCATCACACAACCTCGTAAATCTATGTATGATGTCGATATTAACTACGTCCTCTGCCAGTATGTATACGTTCAGTATGGGACGGATGTCTTAGACGTGTGACGCCTCGTTTCTTGTACGTTTCGTTGCATCAAACTATATTTTCATCTTGATCCATTCTGGATCAAAGTTTACAGTTCACTATTCTAGTTCGTTCCACATATCCAGAAAGCATTTAAATGTAAGCATTCTTTTTTTTTCATCTTTTGCAACGCGATTCATACTTGTTTCCTGCTGTTATCTCTCTGACCTGCCATCTCTAATTCTGGGAAGTTGGTCAGTCGTTACCTCGCGAGATCCATTTAGAAACGTTTAGGTCATCATTATGTCCTCCTCCCAGAGGAACCAAGAATCGATGATTATATAACTCAGGTGGACAGCTGAGGAGGCTGTGCGGGGAGAGCCAGCACTACCATAGCTGCCGTGGTAGGTAGGTAGGTAGGTAGGTAGGTAGGTAGGTAGGCAGGTAGGTAAGTAAGTAGGTAGGTAGGTAGGTAGATAGGTAGGTAGGTAGGTAAATAGGTAGGCAGGTAGGTAAGTAGGTAGGTAGCTAGGTAGGTAGGTAGGTAGGTAGGTAGGTAGGTAAGTAGGTAGGTAGGTAGGTAGGTAGGTAGGTAGGTAGGTAGGTAGGTAGGTAGGTAGGTAGGTAAGTAGGTAGGTAGGTAGGTAGGTAGGTAGGTAGGTAAATAGGTAGGCAGGTAAGTAGGTAGGTAGGTAGGTAGGTAGGTAGGTAGGTAGGTAGGTAGGTAGGTAGGTAGGCAGGTAGGTAAGTAAGTAGGTAGGTACCTAGGTAGGTAGGTAGGTAGGTAGGTAGGTAGGTAGGTAGGTAAATAGGTAGGCAGGTAGGTAAGTAGGTAGGTAGGTAGGTAAGTAGGTAGGTAGGTAAGTAGGTAGGTAGGTAGGTAAGTAGGTAGGTAGGTAGGTAAGTAGGCAGGTAGGTAGGTATGTAGGTACTTCATCGTGTGTGATGCCATGTCGTTCAGCCAGTCTCTGTCCCGTGGTCTCCCAACTTGTGGTGTAGACTGTGTGGTCGTCAGCGTTCTGCGCCTCCCCTCAGTTGTGATGACCTAACTCGGAGTGAACACTCGACTCTGCGGTATAAAGTTCTACATATGTGTCGACCCTCACGAACGGGAGAGCAGTTTTTGATGTGGTTCACGAGATAATACACTTCTTTAACCATCCTTCTGATGCGATGATTTAAGGGTTGTTTGTACTGTCAGCCCACAAGTCCCACTCTGATTTCTGTCTATTTCACTTCTTTCACTGTGTCCCATCTTCATCACCTTAGACACAGTGGGTTGAACTTCATCGTTCATGTAACCCAACCATAAGTAGAACCCGTCAATGTATCTTGCTGGTATCCACGACCCTTGCAGACACTCCAGAACATCGACTAGGATCAGCAGTGGCCCTAACTCGTGTTCCTGCAGGCCCCCCCTTCTCCCTCACCCGGTATGAGAGGCACCTCCGTGTTCTGTGTTCCCACCCACCATGGTAATGTTGATCCACTTCAGGAGTTCCCCGATTATGCCTGTCTATAAGCGCCATTTTTGGCCAAGTTCTTATCGGCGACAATGTCAAAGGCTTTTTTTTTTTTTTGTCAGTGCAAAACCACGCCGTCAGTGCAACACAGTTGTGATGACAGCAACACTTCATGTGTCTGAGCCATAATGTCTCTCACACGAGCAGTGTTGCAGATATTTTTCGTTTCCTGATTATCTTTTTCCTGGTGTTGCTCAAACTGTGTTCATTATGTGTGTATCTATTTAAAGTTCAATACAATTTTCCAAACTTTTTTTTCCTTTTAAAAACGTGTGACGTTTGCTGGTTCCTGCTACCCTGGGGGTAATTTCACATCCACTAACTTTCTGAAACATAGATAATCTGTCAAGTGTTACGGTACACTTCCTGTCAGGTGTTACTGTACTCTTCCTGTCAAATGTTACTGTACACTTCCTATCAAGTGTTACTATACACTTCCTGTCAAGTGTTACTGTACACTTCCTATCAAGTGTTACTATACACTTCCTGTCAACTGTTACTATACACTTCCTGTCAGGTGTTACTGTACACTTCCTGTCGTGTTACTATACACTTCAAGTGTTATTGTACACTTCCTGTCAAGTGTTACTGTACACTTCCTGTCAAGTGTTACTATACAGTTCCTGTCAAGTGTCACTGTACACTTTCTGTCAAGTGTTACTATACACTTCAAGTGTTACTGTACACTTCCTATCAAGTGTTACTATACACTTCCTGTCAACTGTTACTATACACTTCCTGTCAGGTGTTACTGTACACTTCCTGTCGTGTTACTGTACACTTCAAGTGTTATTGTACACTTCCTGTCAAGTGTTACTGTACACTTCAAGTGTTACTATACAGTTCCTGTCAAGTGTCACTGTACACTTTCTGTCAAGTGTTACTATACACTCCCTGTCAAGTGTTACTATACACTTCCTGTCAAGTGTTACTATACACTTCCTGTCAAGTGTTATTATACACGTCCTGTCAAGTGTTACTATACACTTCCTGTCAAGTGTTATTATACACTTCCTGTCAAGTGTTACTATACACTTCCTGTCAAGTCTTACTATACTCTTCCTTCGTTCATAAAACCAGATCATATTTCAGCCATGAGACTCCTGGATCAAGATTCTTCAATATCCTTCGTGTGGTATTTGACGAAAAATCTTCACAGTTTACATACTTGTGTCGTTCCTTCTCCTGCTTCTCTTCGCTACAGCAGTGGGGCTACTTCGACCCCAACTATGAAGACATTTTGCACTGAGCGCATTGCAATATTTCTCCTCCACCCCGCCCGAGTCCTCGTAGTCTGAGTGTTGATTCCTCACCTCGTCATAACCTGCTTCTGTCAAACATGGTAATTAACTCTGAATCTCCTTTTAAGTTTTATATCGTTTTCTTCGCACATTTCCCACCTTCCTTTCTTGTTATCCTGTACTCATTTCTACCTTTTGTTCATTCCTAAAAGCTGCCATAGTGTTGTTTACATCTTTTTCAAGACGTTTCTATTTTCCTTTATTTTGTGACGTGTTGAGGCACAGCTCACTCTTCTCTCAGCTCTCTTCTTCCTTCCATTGTTATCACTCACTACCTTCGTCACTATACGTTTTAAAGACTCGCTTGTAACATTCTCTCTTTCCTCTTACTCTGGGATTCCCCTTTTCCCTCTCTACATCGCCAGAGAATGTGTTTACCTCTGTATACTTACCAGTGTTGTATCACATCCTGGGACTTGGGCTTCCCCGCAGAGTTCGCAGAGTTCCTTGCTGACCACATTTTCTAATTCGTCATGTCGTGTGTACAAAGCGTCATTGTGACATTTTCACAATCATTCAAACTGTCTACCATAATCAAATCCACTCCCACATCCAGGGGCTGGAGCAGCTCTGACTATTCACGCACACCCAGAACACAAGCCCAGTGCTTGAAAGCAAAAGCTGGACCTACGTACTTATAAAAGTTCTTCTTATTTCTTGCACTTTGCACACGCACTTGATTTGTCAAGTGATATCAATGTGTTCACTCATACGATTTCCATATACATGTTGTTCCTACTGTATCTGACTCCAATCATTACTTTAGAATCTTCCTCAAACCTTCCTGACATTAACTTCTTAAGGAACCATAACGTAACCATACCATCCAAAATCTCACATATGTGCCTTCATACTGATTACTTTTCTCGAGCGAATTCAAAGAAGAGCAAGAAGACCAAACTCGGACAAAATCCTAAGAGGAAAGATTCAAAGAAATGAAATTAATCTTTATCAACAAGCATTAACTCCAAACAGATCAGCTAAAGGTTTCCAAATAATATATGATTTCAATAATGAAAAATATGATTATCTTATTGTAGATGGAGATTCAGTGACCAGAAATAACTGTATGAGACACAACAATATACAATAGCAATGTGGGCAAACATTTTTTTTTCCACATATCGAGTGTTTGAGCACCCGAACAAACTACCTCCCGAGGTAACAGATGTGAAGGCTATGAGCATCTTCAGAACAAGGCTAGGCAGATACTACTTTGATATCTATTACCAGTGAGAAACCCAGTCTGTCATCAACCACTTCTTTCTATTTCAGAATCCATTACCTTTTCATGTCGGGAGTTGAGCCGGAAGGAGAGGTGGGTGGGGAGATGCTTTCTACTTTGCTATCCTATTTCTACAATTGTTTTTAGGCCACCTGGACATATAATCCCTTTAATTTTCATCCAGTCTCGTGTTATCTGTCCTTCCCATGTCTCTCCAAGTATTCTCACATCTTCACTCTATGTACTTTCCTGATCCCAGCAATAATACACAAGTCACCCGTGAGCTTCTGGTAATTCTTCCTACAGTGGTCAGTACAAACCTGTGTCTCACATGGCCAAGTACTCCTTCACCCAACCTTTTCTACATTCTATATTTGTTTGTTTGTTTATTTTTAGTCTTTAGGTATATTTGTGTAATTACAACATGTGTGGAGTGAGTACGACACAATATATGTCCATACATGAACGCTGACAACTCACTAGGTTTACAGGGCTGCCAACATGCGGTAGGAAAACTGTCACATCAAACACCTGTCGTCGCTGGTCTCAAAATGTTCAGACTAGAGTGAGTTTACACCGATAGTTTCTGGCGCTAGTGTACCTACCATCCTGAACAAATATAGTCAACACAACAGTAACAAGAAAATATAACAATGTGTTATCATTCCCACCTGGGAAATGGAGTGGTTGGTCATGGTGCATCGTGCAATTTGCTGTGCTGTTTTTGATGATGGTTCACACGGTGGTCGAAGATAAACCGAGTTGCGTGCTGTACCCAGCGCCCGTTTTCCATTTCTACTTCGGTTTATCATACCAACTTCCACATCAGGTGTAACCTTACTATGCTGCCTCTTGTCACGTGACACAACTTTGGTACTAAACTATCATCTCACAGTAGTAAGATTACGAGGATATAATACGATACAGTACAGCGAGCTCTGATGACTCCATGTCCAGCGACGCGCACAAGCCAGACGCTCACATTGACTGTGGTTCCCTCTGAGGGCAACGCGAGGAGGCAATGTTTCACATGACCCAGGAACTATTGTCGCCAGTATCAGCAGTGATGTAATTAATATGTAATCATAACAGTTTGAAATTAGATCTATTGTGGGAGGTATGGCATTCATCTGAATTGTTCTGTGATGCTAAAAGTATATCAAAACATGAGGAGGAATCTGTACGGCTCATCATAGTCGTCTTCAACAATGAACAACTTTTAGTAACAAACAAATGACAATGACATTTGTATTTCAGAAAATGAGATGAGTAATAACTTCTGCTACTTTTATGTTAATTTCCACGATAAACATTTTTGTTAATACATCACGTCATCAGAGAATAACCGCCCAGCGAAGATACTACTGACACACCGACTGTCCGACGATAGTTACCCAGTTGTGATCAACTTAATCTTGGTACAGTACTCTGGGCCTGTTTATCACGCACTCAGGTAAATCGTAGGTAATTTATTATCATTCATAAAGTGCTGACAAAGATACTACCCTCTGCCAAGCCAGTGTTCCCCAGTTTAACCTTAGTGTGGTAAGGTGTGATGGCGCAGTGGTGCAGCTCCCACTAACCACAACACATAGCCTACCCCTCACACAACAGCCTACACACCACCAGCACAGCCCCACGTCTGGCCTGTCTGCAGTTGTGTTAGTATTGCAAGCTCAAATTACCATATACCCCAACATTTCTTTGATATTCATCCTATAACATATCCTTCACAGTTCATTATATATCCCATAACTCATTAAGAGATCGATGATTCACACTGTCTTTTGCCTTACTTTCATATGTCTAAATCTTTTCTCTCTGCTAGTCAACTAATACAGGAAATTTAAACATTATGATTTGTGGTTTTGGTTATCGTTATATACATGTGAAATGTTTTCGTTCAGCATTTGACTATTATGAAGCATATTATATTTTCGGAAGTAAGTTTAATAGTTGTCACAGCTACTCTATATAATTATAGCCTACAGTACCATTGTTATTCATATTGTATACCCACTCTTGTTGTTTATCGAAACTGTGAACCAATTATTACAAGTTATCATATGTATTGTTCATGTAGTTTATTGATTTACTACTACACTTCATAACCCTCAGTTAAAGATGAGGTGGTTCACCACGGTCTGTGATGACATGTTCCAAGTGTTTATAATTCCTAGTTATTCCCCACTGTAATGCTTATATCAGAGTTTTCCCTCATATCTCCACTTACTCGCACACGTGTACTATTATTACATGCGCTCTGAACAACATTAATACGTCTTCCGTGTTCACCATACACTCTTAACTTTCCAAAACGACCGCCTAGTCCACTTGATCATATATATGTTTCTTTAGTCATATTTCTCTAGTTCACCAATGTGGTGTACACATTCTTCATGCTTCCTAGACCCACCTTGCTCCTCACTCACTATCCTACAATATATATATACACCTAGCCACCTGTGCTGCACTGACCCATTCCACAGTCATTCTTACGATCACTTTTATTCCCTTTACACTGTGTGTGTGTGTGTGTGTGTGTGTGTGTGTTCCATATGATAACACAAATGGCTGTGAGTCAGGTTAGCTACCAAGAATAAACTCTATAAAATATGGACACACGTAATGACGCCACCTCGGGTTTCCCTCGCTAGACGAACAAACGAGCAATTGACTTAATCGACATAAATATAACGAGTTGATGTTGTGGTAGGTGTTGTGGAGTATGTTGGTGGTAGGAGATGTAGAGGTTGTTGGTGGTAGGTGTTGTGGAGGCTGTTGGTGGTGGGTGCTGTGGAGGTAGGAGCTGATGGTAAGGTACGTTAGGTTCACTGGCAAGAGTCATCACGCTAGGCCATCGTCCAACACCAGGTGCCAGGGTACACTACCACGAACCTTGTCTTCAGACAAACAATAAAACTATTTACGTATATTTCTTGTGTACATCATGAGCCTCACTGACCAAATACTGAAATGATAGATAATGAATATACATATATTTATGTGTAGGATGAAGGAATGTAATTGTCCGTAAATGCCCACAAATCATTATAATGACATATATGATTTTAAGCTATTTCACTTTTGATGTAAGGAGATTGGCAGAGCTTCACAGGGTTGCATTTGTAAGTCGTCAATCATATAAGTAATTTATGAAGACCAATGGTTGTAGTAGACGTCATCTGCCTGGGGTAACAGCACACTCACAGGTGTCCACTACCCACTCACAGCCTCTGTATCTTAATAACTATTTTCCTGAAATCACGTGTATATCATCACGATCTTCTCATTACGCAATGAGAGCAAGAAGGCAGGGTTACAGGCACACATGACCACACTCTTACCCTCGCTGACACCTGCCACACCTCTGGGTTCCTGCCTTGTCATGTTACTACAGGAAGATCCGGGTTACTGGCGAGACATGCGCCAGTCTCCCGCTTTGTCATGTCACTGCAGGGAAGCACCAGCGAGGCTCCTGCCTCGTCAGGTGGCCAGAGACACCCACCCACATGGCACGACCAGGGACGGCCACCCGGACCCCCGGCCTCATGTAATTACATGGTCCCCAGGTGGCGCTGTGATTGGCTTAACCTCCACCAACTCATATATATATATATATATATATATATATATATATATATATATATATATATATATATATATATATATTTCTAACATACAAGAGAGGCCGAGTGAAGACGCCCGTCAGTACAAGTGTTTGCGGTTGGTGGTGTTCGGGTCTGGCACTGTGCCTGTCATTAACTTTGTTATGTGGGCAAGACAGAAACCCGTCTACAGATTTTGCCCACGACAAAGCTACACCATTTGTATAGACCTTCACTAATACTGATGTTACTGTTCTTTGTGTATTTAATAAGAGAAGATTCAATGATATTTCTCTGGGCCAAGGAGGTACAGGTTGTACCTGGATTAGCACTGTTCCAGTCAACACAATGGTCATTATTTCTAACGTTATTAAACAAAGCATCTGATTCTTGTCCTGTTCTTATACTATATATATTCAGTGCTTAAGGCTACCATGAAGATCTTCACTAGTCTGCCCAATATAAAACATTACAGCTTTTACAAGGTATTTTGTAAACACAGCCCGTAGAATCTTCTGGCAATTTTTTTTTTATCAAGATACTCTCAATAGCATCGTTATTGCTGAAAGCTACATCAACATTAAAAAAATCTAAAGTTAGAATTGGGAACGGTCAATCCTCGAGTGACTGGTCTATACACAGAAATTATGAGAAGCAGCAGCCATGGTCCAGGCCTTAATGGTTGGGACACATGCAGACGACTCACGAAAACGGTCAGAACGGAGAGAGAGAGAGAGAGAGAGAGAGAGAGAGAGAGAGAGAGAGAGAGAGAGAGAGAGAGAGGAGAGAGAGAGAGAGAGCAACAACAAAGTGGAGGAAAGTGATGGTTGAAGAGAGGTGACAACCGGAGAGTTCATTAAGCGAGAGGCTTTTGATTCCACTCTGATCTTGAGAGAGATGGATGAAGGGCCAGGTCAGGTACGCGGGTAGTGGGGTCATCCATACGGGGGCGGGTGAGGTGTGGATGACCTTACGTTGAAGGAATGATACGAACCCTGAGTTCAGAGAGAGGCTACAATCTGTAACCTTGTCCACCATGAATATGGAGAAACTTTACCACAAATTTGAAGTTTCTAAACCAACTTGAGAATAACAGCAGTGAAGCATTTACTGACACACACACACACACACACACACACACACACACACACACACACACACACACACACACACACGTCATGACAAGGAGTAAGCAACATTTTTTTAGAGAGAGAACATGTAAATGAATAATGTTGATAGATGTAGACAATTCAAACAACTCTTAATGGATGTAGCCAATGTAAACAACGTTTAAAAGTTTCATGATAGAAATATGTGACAGCACAGGACGCCACGAGTTCAAGACTCACTCCCAGCAGTGTACAAGATAGGTCATTACATTCATGCAATCATCAGTAGAAATAGAATAGCAGATAAGACTTGTGTACATACAGTATTACAGATAATGCAAAATAACACTGAAACGATCTCATTTGTGTTAACGAGAGGAATACGATTCATTCGGACAGATGAGAGTACGATGGTAAAGGAAACACAAGCAGGAGACAGAAATGTTGTTCTAGAAACGTGTTTCAATCTTAAGTCTTCCTCAGAACAATGACTTCCCAGCTCTTGCTGCCGCGCCCAGATCCAACACAAGCAGCAGGGATATCTGTTGCATGGGTCTGGGGACGGGCATATGGTAGGCAGGAGAAGCAGGCAAGCTTGATTAGCCGTCCTAAGTTTATGGAGTACATAGCCAGGGAGGTTAACATGACGTAAGGTCCACTAAATCGGCAGAGGGAAGATGTGGGTTGAACCAGGAGTAAAGTTAAGTCATTAAGGAGCAAAGTTATGGGACAAGAGTAATGAGATGGTCCTTATGTGAAGACGGGAGGGTGAAGAGACCCCGCCCTATCCATTACCAATAACAAAGATGAGACGAACACCATCAGGGGGGGTTCGCAGAGGCAGTCGTGTTTACATCTGGAAGTAGATGAGAAATTTGCACAGGATAACATTACGTCAGAATAATGTTCAGTGCGAGAGGCAATCAGGATTAGGGGCTGGATGATTACGAGACATGATGTGAGTTAAGGGATAGGTACCAGGCTTGTCCTGTGAGGCAGACGGGACTGATGGTAGCCATTAGCACCCGCAGGTCAGCACTGCCACTATAAGGAAAGATCAGATGTAATGTTTGGTACACGCGAGGAGGATATGTGCAGGTGGGTAACTACTCCAGCAATAGAAACTTATGGGTGCAGTGGAGCATATATTTATACATATATATATATATATATATATATATATATGTATATATATATATATATATATATATATATATATATATATATATATATATATATATATATATATATATATATATATATAAAACTTGTGTGAGAAAGAAGAAGGAGAACTGCAAAAGATAGGAGAGATGCTGACCATCAGTTCATATCAGACTTGAAAGAAACCTGAGAAATATTAAGGTTTGCTAGCAGGACGATAGACAGTGAGAAGTATCAAAGTTATCCTGGTGGCTGATAAGCAGTGAGAAATATCAAGATCGGTCCGCATGATCATAGACAGTGATAATATTATGGCTGGCCTGCAGGCTGATAGACAGTGAGTAATGTTAAAGCTGACCTGCAAACTAATAGGCTGTGAGAAATATCAAGGCTGGCTCGCAAGCTGATAGACAGTGAGAAATGCAATATGGTGTTTACGAAAAAGAAGAAAACAAGGAAAGAAGTGAAAGAAAAATTGGGGAGAAAGTAGAAAATGACATAAATGGAATGTGAAGTGAGAACCATCGTGGAGTGTTGCCAGCAACACTGGTGGCACCATAGGAGGGAACATGTTGGCGTGTGTTGTCAGAATCATAAATGCAGATCCTGATGGATTGGTCGTCCATCATCGAGAAAAATGAATTTGATAATCGAGCACATGCAAGCCAGAACGTTCAGGTGCAGCAGCTAAACTTAGCGAGGATGTCACATTACATGTTAGATCCCCAGAGGAACATACAATAACATCAACAGAGAGAGAACACACAGGAAGGGACGAGTCTAACACTATCAGGAGTTAAACCATCAAATAATATATATATATATATATATATATATATATATATATATATATATATATATATATATATATATATATATATATATATATATATATATATATATATATATTTTTTTTTTTTTTTTTTTTTTTTTTTTTTTATACTTTGTCGCTGTCTCCCGCGTTTGCGAGGTAGCGCAAGGAAACAGACGAAAGAAATGGCCCAACCCCCCCCCCCCATACACATGTACATACACACGTCCACACACGCAAATATACATACCTACACAGCTTTCCATGGTTTACCCCAGACGCTCCACATGCCTTGATTCAATCCACTGACAGCACGTCAAACCCTGTATACCACATCGCTCCAATTCACTCTATTCCTTGCCCTCCTTTCACCCTCCTGCATGTTCAGGCCCCGATCACACAAAATCTTTTTCACTCCATCTTTCCACCTCCAATTTGGTCTCCCTCTTCTCCTCGTTCCCTCCACCTCCGACACATATATCCTCTTGGTCAATCTTTCCTCACTCATTCTCTCCATGTGCCCAAACCATTTCAAAACACCCTCTTCTGCTCTCTCAACCACGCTCTTTTTATTTCCACACATCTCTCTTACCCTTACGTTACTTACTCGATCAAACCACCTCACACCACACATTGTCCTCAAACATCTCATTTCCAGCACATCCATCCTCCTGCGCACAACTCTATCCATAGCCCACGCCTCGCAACCATACAACATTGTTGGAACCACTATTCCTTCAAACATACCCATTTTTGCTTTCCGAGATAATGTTCTCGACTTCCACACATTTTTCAAGGCTCCCAAAATTTTCGCCCCCTCCCCCACCCTATGATCCACTTCCGCTTCCATGGTTCCATCCGCTGACAGATCCACTCCCAGATATCTAAAACACTTCACTTCCTCCAGTTTTTCTCCATTCAAACTCACCTCCCAATTGACTTGACCCTCAACCCTACTGTACCTAATAACCTTGCTCTTATTCACATTTACTCTTAACTTTCTTCTTCCACACACTTTACCAAACTCAGTCACCAGCTTCTGCAGTTTCTCACATGAATCAGCCACCAGCGCTGTATCATCAGCGAACAACAACTGACTCACTTCCCAAGCTCTCTCATCCCCAACAGACTTCATACTTGCCCCTCTTTCCAGGACTCTTGCATTTACCTCCCTAACAACCCCATCCATAAACAAATTAAACAACCATGGAGACATCACACACCCCTGCCGCAAACCTACATTCACTGAGAACCAATCACTTTCCTCTCTTCCTACACGTACACATGCCTTACATCCTCGATAAAAACTTTTCACTGCTTCTAACAACTTGCCTCCCACACCATATATTCTTAATACCTTCCACAGAGCATCTCTATCAACTCTATCATATGCCTTCTCCAGATCCATAAATGCTACATACAAATCCATTTGCTTTTCTAAGTATTTCTCACATACATTCTTCAAAGCAAACACCTGATCCACACATCCTCTACCACTTCTGAAACCGCACTGCTCTTCCCCAATCTGATGCTCTGTACATGCCTTCACCCTCTCAATCAATACCCTCCCATATAATTTACCAGGAATACTCAACAAACTTATACCTCTGTAATTTGAGCACTCACTCTTATCCCCTTTGCCTTTGTACAATGGCACTATGCACGCATTCCGCCAATCCTCAGGCACCTCACCATGAGGCATATATATATATATATATATATATATATATATATATATATATATATATATATATATATATATATATATATTTTTTTTTTTTTTTTTTTTTTTTCATACTATTTGCCATTTCCCGCGTTTGCGAGGTAGCGTTAAGAACAGAGGACTGGGCCTTAGAGTGAAAATCCTCACCTGGCCCCCTTCTCTGTTCCTTCTTTTGGAAAAAAAAAAGAAAAAAAAAAAAAGAGAGGGGAGGATTTCCTGCCACCCGCTCCCTCCCCTTTTAGTCGCCTTCTACAACACGCAGGGAACACGTGGGAAGTATTCTTTCTCCCCTATCCCCAGGGATATATAAATATATATATATATATATATATATATATATATATATATATATATATATATATATTTTGTTTGCGTTTTACTTATCCAAGTTTTGTGATGCAGTTTTTTCTCTTTTTGTAGATTCCTGATGATGCTTCTGTGAAGGCGAAGGCTTGAATGAATATATGGAGAACTTCGGTCAAATGGTGTTTGAGCAGCCACCTAATGGTAGAATAATACTGAGAAATTTAGAGAACATTAGAAAGAAGATTAACAACTGTAAACATTCTGTCGTATTTGATTCTGTGGACATTAGAGAAAACCTGCTCCTGGCTTACACACACACACGCATATATGGGTATGTTTGAAGGAATAGTGGTTCCAACAATGTTGTATGGTT
Organism: Panulirus ornatus; assembly: GCF_036320965.1. Lineage (NCBI taxonomy): Eukaryota > Metazoa > Arthropoda > Malacostraca > Decapoda > Palinuridae > Panulirus > Panulirus ornatus. Next base: position 19,318,394 of record NC_092253.1, read on the forward strand.
GCGAGGCGTGGGCTATGGATAGAGTTGTGCGCAGGAGGGTGGATGTGTTGGAAATGAAATGTTTGAGGACAATATGTGGTGTGAGGTGGTTTGATCGAGTAAGTAATGTAAGGGTAAGAGAGATGTGTGGAAACAAAAAGAGTATGGTTGAGAGAGCAGAAGAGGGTGTTTTGAAATGGTTTGGGCAAATGGAGAGAATGAGTGAGGAAAGATTGACCAAGAGGATATATGTGTCGGAGGTGGAGGGAACGAGGAGAAGTGGGAGACCAAATTGGAGGTGGAAAGATGGAGTGAAAAAGATTTTGTGTGATCGGGGCCTGGACATGCAGGAGGGTGAAAGGCGGGCAAGGAATAGAGTGAATTGGATCGATGTGGTATACCGGGGTCGACGTGCTGTCAATGGATTGAATCGGCATGTGAAGCGTCTTGGGTAAAACATGGAAAGTTCTGTGGGGCCTGGATGTGGAAAGGGAGCTGTGGTTTCGGGCATTATTGCATGACAGCTAGAGACTGAGTGTGAACGAATGGAGCCTTTGTTGTCTTTTCCTGGCGCTACCTCGCACACATGAGGGGGAAGGGGGATGTTATTCCATGTGTGGCGAGGTGGCGATGGGAATGAATAAAGGCAGACTGTGAATTGTGTGCATGTGTATATATGTATGTGTCTGTGTGTGCATATATATGTGTACATTGAGATGTATGGGTATGTATATTTGCGTGTGTGGACGTGTATGTATATACATGTGTATGGGGGTGGGTTGGGCCATTTCTTTCGTCTGTTTCCTTGCGCTACCTCGCAAACGCGGGAGACAGCGACAAAGCAAAATGAATAAATAAATAAATAAATAAATATATATATATATATATATATATATATATATATATATATATATATATATATATATATATATATATATATATATATATATTCTTTCTTTTCTTTCAAACTATTCGCCATTTCCCGCGTTAGCGAGGTAGCGTTAAGAACAGAGGACTGGGCCTTTTTTGGAATATCCTCACCTGGCCCCCTCTGTTCCTTCTTTTGGAAAAAAGAAAAAAAACAGAGGGGAGGATTTCCAGCCCCCCGCTCCCTCGTCTTTTAGTCGCCTTCTACGACACGCAGGGAATACGTGGGAAGTATTCTTAATCCCCAATCCCCAGGGATAATATATATATATATATATATATATATATATATATATATATATATATATATATTTTTTTTTTTTTAAACTATTCGCCATTTCCTGCGTTAGCGAGGTAGCGTTAAGAACAGAGGACTGGGCCATTGAGGGAATATCCTCACCTGGCCCCCTTCTCTGTTCCTTCTTTTGGAAAATAAAAAAAAAAAAAAAATTATATATATATATATATATATATATATATATATATATATATATATATATATATATATATATATATATTTTTTTTTTTTTTTTTTTTGCTTTGTCGCTGTCTCCCGCGTTTGCGAGGTAGCGCAAGGAAAACAGACGAAAGAAATGGCCCAACCCACCCCCATACACATGTATATACATACACGTCCACACACGCAAATATACATACCTACACAGCTTTCCATGGTTTACCCCAGACGCTTCACATGCCCTGATTCAATCCACTGACAGCACGTCAACCCCGGTATACCACATCGATCCAATTCACTCTATTCCTTGCCCTCCTTTCACCCTACTGCATGTTCAAGCCCCGATCACTCAAAATCTTTTTCACTCCATCTTTCCACCTCCAATTTGGTCTCCCACTTCTCCTCGTTCCCTCCACCTCCGACACATATATCCTCTTGGTCAATCTTTCCTCACTCATTTTCTCCATGTACCCAAATCATTTCAAAACACCCTCTTCTGCTCTCTCAACCACGCTCTTTTTATTTCCACACATCTCTCTTACCCTTACGTTACTTACTCGATCAAACCACCTCACACCACATATTGTCCTCAAACATCTCATTTCCAGCACATCCACCCTCCTGCGCACAACTCTATCCATAGCCCACACCTCGCAACCATACAACATTGTTGGAACCACTATTCCTTGAAAAATAGCCATTTTTGCTTTCCGAGATAATGTTTTCGACTTCCACAGATTCTTCAAGGCTCCCAGGATTTTCGCCCCCTCCCCCACCCTATGATCCACTTCCGCTTCCATGGTTCCATCCGCTGACAGATCCACTCCCAGATATCTAAAACACTTTACTTCCTCCAGTTTTTTTCCATTCAAACTTACCTCCCAATTGACTTGACCCTCAACCCTACTGTACCTAATAACCTTGCTCTTATTCACATTTACTCTTAACTTTCTTCTTTCACACACTTTACCAAACTCAGTCACCAGCTTCTGCAGTTTCTCACATGAATCAGCCACCAGCGCTGTATCATCAGCGAACAACAAACTCACTTCCCAAGCTCTCCCATCCACAACAGACTTCATACTTGCCCCTCTTTCCAAAACTCTTGCATTCACCTCCCTAACAACCCCATCCATAAACAAATCAAACAACCATGGAGACATCACACACCCCTGCCGCAAACCTACATTCACTGAGAACCAATCACTTTCCTCTCTTCCTACACGTACACATGCCTTACATCCTCGATAAAAACTTTTCACTGCTTCTAACAACTTTCCTCCCACACCATATATTCTTAATACCTTCCACAGAGCATCTCTATCAACTCTATCATATGCCTTCTCCAGATCCATAAATGCTACATACAAATCATTTGCTTTTCTAAGTATTTCTCACATACATTCTTCAAAGCAAACACCTGATCCACACATCCTCTACCACTTCTGAAACCACACTGCTCTTCCCCAATCTGATGCTCTGTACATGCCTTCACCCTCTCAATCAATACCCTCCCATATAATTTACCAGGAATACTCAACAAACTTATACCTCTGTAATTTGAGCACTCACTCTTATCCCCTTTGCATGAGAAGAGTGGGAGGTGGGTTGGTTAGAAAGGGTAGTGTGTGGTGGGATGAAGAAGTAAGATTATTAGTGAAAGAGAAGAGAGAGGCATTTGGACGATTTTTGCAGGGAAAAAATGCAATTGAGTGGGAGATGTATAAAAGAATGAGACAGGAGGTCAAGAGAAAGGTGCAAGAGGTGAAAAAGAGGGCAAATGAGAGTTGGGGTGAGAGAGTATCATTAAATTTTAGGGAGAATAAAAAGATGTTCTGGAAGGAGGTAAATAAAGTGCGTAAGACAAGGGAGCAAATGGGAACTTCAGTGAAGGGCGCAAATGGGGAGGTGATAACAAGTAGTGGTGATGTGAGAAGGAGATGGAGTGAGTATTTTGAAGGTTTGTTGAATGTGTTTGATGATAGAGTGGCAGATATAGGGTGTTTTGGTCGAGGTGGTGTGCAAAGTGAGAAGGTTAGGGAAAATGATTTGGTAAACAGAGAAGAGGTAGTAAAAGCTTTGCGGAAGATGAAAGCCGGCAAGGCAGCAGGTTTGGATGTTATTGCAGTGGAATTTATTACAAAAGGGGGTGACTGTATTGTTGACTGGTTGGTAAGGTTATTCAATGTATGTATGACTCATGGTGAGGTGCCTGAGGATTGGCGGAATGCGTGCATAGTGCTATTGTACAAATATATATATATATATATATATATATATATATATATATATATATTATCCCTGGGGATAGGGGAGAAAGAATACTTCCCACGTATTCCCTGCGTGTCGTAGAAGGCGACTAAAAGGGGAGGGAGCGGGGGGCTGGAAATCCTCCCCTCTCAATTTTTTTTAATTTTCCAAAAGAGGGAACAGAGAAGGGGGCCAGGTGAGGATATTCCCTCAGTGGCCCAGTTCTCTGTTCTTAACGCTACCTCGCTAGCGCGGGAAATGGCGAATAGTTAAAAAAAAAAAAAAATATATATATATATATATATATATATATATATATATATATATATATATATATATATATATATATATATATATATATATATATTCCTGTGAGTCCACGGGGAAAATGAAACACGAAAAGTTCCCAAGTGCACTCTCGTGTAATAATCACATCATCAGGGGAGACACGAGAGAGAAATATAACAGTCAGTTGATATACATCGAAGAGATGAAGCTAGGACGTCATTTGGAGACAAATCGAGAAGGTAAACTTCAAAGCTGAAGAAGAGAGAAGCGGTGCACAAAGATGGCTCAGGGTGTGTGTCTGCAGGAGGTGATAAAGGATTAGATTCGGAGAAAAGAATAATACAGAGACTTAACAGGTGTAGAGAAGGGAACACAGGGAAACAATGTGAGATACAAGTGACTCACAAGTCAAGTTGCGGTCGAAAGATAGAAAGTGCCAGAAATGAGTAAATCATACCAGAAGGATGGAACACGTGGGACAAGAAACATACACACATGTTCAGTCAGAGGAACACCTAAGATATTTCACAGATTTATAAGAACAAATCTTATGGTAACTGATATGAGACAGAGAAGAATATGGTGGAAAAAGATAAAATTTCACACTTCTTGTTACGTTACATTCTGAATTCCCCTATTGCTCAAAGCCAGGGAGATGTGAACAACTGAGCAAGACATCAGAGGATGCTCGTGAATGACCTTGCCAGCATAAAGCTCGTGGACTTGAAGGAATCTCACAATTTGTGGTCATAAATGTCGCTCACACCCAGAACAAAGACCAGTGATGTCTTGCGAGATGACGCTCAAGGCTGGCCGTGTTTTCAGCAGTGCACTGCCAGATAAAGGTCACAGAGAATTGTCACACACGAGTATAAACGTCACGATACTTGAAAAGACATTCAGGTTTCAGGAGGAAAAATATCTTGCATGACGAAGCTGTTGGTTTCCCAGGAGACACTAAACAACAACATCCTAGAGAAACGAAGAGGATGAGTGGATGAGTGTGTTGTGTTCTCTGGGACTGCTTAAGGTATTGATTTCTGCCTCATATGAAGGACTGATGATGGAGCTACGTAGGTATCACAGGAAGGTTGCCTGAATGTACTAATAGCCTCCTGGAAGGGGACAGAGAGCATGTGCCAGGGGGAAGCTTCTAAAGGTGGAAGAGAATGACGACTGAGGTGTGTCTCTGACGCATCTTCATTCCTTGCGTTGCACTTCACAGCAAATCCCAGGGAAGTGACTGAGAGAGAATCTGAAGACTTGACAGAGCAACAAAACAGATCCGAGACTCCGAACCACGGAGATGAAGCTTCATTTTACTGCGATCCAAGTGAAGCAGCGTTAGGAAGGAAGGGAGAATAAAATTCACCATTCTATAGATGATAAGAAAAGAAAGAAATATTATCGTGAACATTTACTCAGGGACATCTGGTATACAAACACTCCCGGCTAATGTCCTCAGTGATCAAGTCGTGCCATAGGGGTTAAGCTTCACCCGGGGTCTGAGTAATCTAACCCTTCCTACATCACCACACCTCCGCTCAGCACCCCACACTGTCTGTACCTATCTCCTCCCTCATCTAGCTTCCGTCATCCATTTTTAACAGTGAATACCCTCGCCACCTGCCACACGACACTTGATAAGTTACACACACACACACACACACACACACACACACACACAGGCGGGGTTCATTGTGAAGTCTGGTACAGTGAGGGTCGTGTAACACAGTATTGCTCAGGTCAAAGCAACGACTGATCGTTCACGTATGTATCTCTGGCGACAAGTCCTGTGCGTGTGTGTGTGTGTGTGTGTGTGTGTCTGTCTGTCTCTGTGTGTGTGTATTGGTGACTCTCTCCTACTTTAATTCTCGTGTTGATGACTGCTGCTTCGCGTGTTGATGACTCTCACCTACTTTGTTTCACGTGTTGTCGTGTGTATATTGATGACTTTCATCTCGATCCGTCCTCCGTATTGATGACCTGCCTCTCTCTCTCTGTCTGTCTGTCTGTCTGTCTGTCTGTCTCTCTCTCTCTCTCTCTCTCTCTCTCTCTCTCTCTCTCTCTCTCTCTCTCTCTCTCTCTCTCTCTCTCTCTCTCTCTCTCTCTCTCTCTCTCTCTATCTCTCTCACTCAGCAACGTCCCTGCGTCAGCAGTTGGAGCGACGCATGAATAAAATAACAACACTGGGCCTCTTAGCGTCACCCAGGTGTCTGCTTGTGAGTACAATTATTCAAATGTATAATATGAAGTTCATGAATAAGTCAAGAACTGCTGAGGTAAAGCTTGACAAGGGTAACTCCATGGGCGGAGGAATTACTGTGATTCTGAATGGATGGCTTCGTCTGTCTCCCCCGGGACCCAGACTTGGGCCGGCAGCAGCTTGATTACAGCAACCTCACCCGTCGCATTGGAAACGAACCCTAGCGGGCGCCGGATGCCGGGGAGCGGGGAAGGTCGCACAAGAAGAAGAGGAGAAGAAGAAGAAGAAGAAGAAGAAGAAGAAGAAGAAGAAGAAGAAGAAGAAGAAGAAAGGCGTTGCAATAGTTATATCAAGAGTAGTAGACCCACAAGGAAGAAACAGGACAGAGGAAGCAAAGCAAGAAGACGAGGAGGAAGAGGAGGAGGAGGAGGAGGCAGGAGCAGGAGGACTCATCGACTGCTGGCAGCCTCCGTCCGGTGCCAAACTTGCCGTGTAACGCGAAAGATAATAACTACATATATGATATTTTCTATGATGTGTAGAACACGGATAATGTGAACGATGTTGCTCTGTGCGTTCATGATGCAGACAATGGTTATTACCACGGATGATGCAGACAATGCTGTTATTACCACGGATGATGCAGACAATGCTGTTATTACCACGGATGATGCAGACAATGCTGTTATTACCACGGATGATGCAGACAATGCTGTTATTACCACGGATGATGCAGACAATGCTGTTATTACCACGGATGATGCAGACAATGCTGTTATTACCACGGATGATGCAGACAATGCTGTTATTACCACGGATGATGCAGACAATGGTTATCACCACGGATGATGCAGACAATGCTGTTATCACCAAGGATGATGCAGACAATGCTTTTATTACCACGGATGATGCAGACAATGCTGTTATTACCACGGATGATGCAAACAATGCTGTTATTACCACGGGATGCTGTTATAACCACGGATGATGCAAACAATGCTGTTATTACCACGGATGATGCAAACAATGCTGTTATTACCACGGATGATGCAGACAATGCTGTTATTACCACGGATGATGCAGACAATGTTGGTATTACCACAGATGATGCAGACAATGCTGTTATTACCACGGATGATGCAAACAATGCTGTTATTACCACGAATGATGCAGACAATGCTGTTATTACCACGGATGATGCAGACAATGCTGTTATTACCACGGATGATGCAAACAATGGTTATTACCACAGATGATGCAGACAATGCTGTTATTACCACGGATGATGCAGACAATGCTGTTATTACCACGGATGATGCAGACAATGCTGTTATTACCACGGATGATGCAAACAATGGTTATTACCACGGATTATGCAGACAATGCTGTTATTACCACGGATGATGCAAACAATTCTGTTATTACCACGGATGATGCAAACAATGCTGTTATTACTAAGGATGATGCAAACAATGCTGTTATTACCACGGATGATGCAGACAATGCTGTTATTACTACGGATGATGCAAACAATGCTGTTATTACCACGGATGATGCAGACAATGTGGTAATTACCACGGATGATGCAAACAATGCTGTCATTACTATGGGTGATGCAAACAATGGTTATTACCACGAATGATGCAGACAATGGTTATTACCACGGATGATGCAAACAATGCTGTTATTACTATGGATGATGCAAACAATGTGGTTATTACCACGGATGATGCAAACAATGCTGTTATTACTATGGGTGATGCAAACAATGATTATTACCACGGATGATGCAGACTATGGTTATTACCACGGATGATGCAGACAATGCTGTTATTACTATGGGTGATGCAAACAATGATTATTACCACGGATGATGCAGACTATGGTTATTACCACGGATGATGCAAACAATGCTGTTATTACTATGGGTGATGCAAACAATGATTATTACCACGGATGATGCAGACTATGGTTATTACCACGGATGATGCAAACAATGCTGTTATTACTATGGGTGATGCAAACAATGATTATTACCACGAATGATGCAGACTATGGTTATTACCACGGATGATGCAGACAATGGTTATTACCACTGACGATGCAAACAATGCTGTTATTACTATGGATGATGCAGACAATGTGGTTATTACCATAAATGATGCAGACAATGTTGTTATTACTAGGGATGATGCGTGATCGAGAATTTTGGTTGTGGTTGTAGAAACATGTATCAGTTTTAGTCCCCATGATGATCTTGAGGTCCACCTCAATGTGAACCCTGTCAATGATTCAGCATTAATGCCTATACTATTGGTGATAGGAATGTTTGTGGTGTAAAGTATTCATCTCTGACCGTGCACGATGCAAACCACGATATCTTAAACATGCGTGACGCATTTGTCAGTATATATATATATATATATATATATATATATATATATATATATATATATATATATATATATATATTTCTTTCTTTTTTCTTTCAAACTATTCGCCATTTCCCGCATTAGCGAGGTAGCGTTAAGAACAGAGGACTGGGCCTTTGAGGGAATACCCTCACCTGGCCCAATTCTCTGTTCCTTCTTTTGGAAAATTGAAAAAAAAAAAAAGAAAAAAAAAAAATATATATATATATATATATATATATATATATATATATATATATATATGAATAAAGTGTATATAAACGCGCACCTTCATAGAACATACAAAGCTCCATCAGCCAGGATCGAACCTGGGACCCCTTGTACAAGAGGCAAGCATGTAACCGCTAGGCTAAGGGATTGTATAATAACAAACAACTATTCGAAATACTAAGTACTCGAATACCCTTCGTCTCACTATGGTGAGCAACGGGGTCTATCGGTTGTTTCCGAACAGAACACATAGCCAGCTGAGAGCGTTTTACCGAACCTGACTGTACAACGCGGAGTTATATGAATACGAATAAAGTGTATATGAACGCGCACCTTCATAGAACATACAAAGCTCCATCAGCCAGGATCGAACCTGGGACCCCTTGTATATATATATATATATATATATATATATATATATATATATATATATATATATATATATATATATATATACTATACGCCACTCCCCGCGTTAGCGAGGTAGCGTTAAGAACAGAGGACTGGGCCTTTGAGGGAATATCCTCACCTGGCCCCCTTCTCTGTTCCTTCCTTTGGAAAACTTAAAAAAAAAAAAAAAAAAACGAGAGGGGAGGATTTCCAGCCCCCCGCTCCCTCCCCGTTTAGTCGCCTTCTACGACACGCAGGGAATACGTTGGAAGTATTCTTTCTCCCCTATCCCTAGGTATATATATATATATATATATATATATATATATATATATATATATATATATATATATATATATATATATATATATATATATATATATATATATATTACTCGACTAATTACTCGACTAATTGGTGTAATGTTAGGCTTGGACCACAGATTCTTATTCAGCACGCTTGATAGCATCTATGCAGAAATTTCCAATAAAATCCATGATTTTAAAAAAATCTAGAAAATTGCATTTTGCTCAGATTTTCAAGGTCATTGATTACTTAACTATCATAAGGATTAATATATAAACAGAAATTTTCATTCAAATCCGAAGAACTTGAAAATCTGAGCACTGCACTTTGCTGAAATTTTCAAGTTTCTCAGACTTTAACTGCCATATTACCAACACTTGCATTCAAATTATCCATTACTATTACCCGATCTCTTGCATAAAAACTACCTTATTGTACAGAATATATTTTTGGGGGGTGGCATATTTTTTTCTCTTAGATATAATGGGATTACATTATTGCTATGCTTTGTTGCTTTTGGTAATATGTGGAGAACCTTTACCTGTTGTTACAATGGGAGGTATGTAACTTATAGAAGGGTGATGATCAAGTACTCTGTTCTGTCGATCAATTTACCAAAATTATGAACTATGTCAATACTCAGAGAGAATCTAATATCTGTTTTGGCTTTCTTTCCAAATAGCCACTGGGCATTATTATTACATTGGTATTACTGATATTTAGGGTCTTAATTCAACATTTTATTTTTTCTTCGCATAGACATTATGAACACCCGTATTTGTTTGCCTAGGTACTATGAAAGGAATGTTTGTCTCAAGATATGGATTGCAGGGCAGGCTAGCTTTGAGTTGATTCAGCAACTCAATGGAATTTACAAGCCACACATTGATGTGTGATTGTGTAAGCCTACTATGCAATGCTCAGCCCTTTAATCTTTTTTGTTAAAAATAAATATATTTTTTTAAAAAAGATACATGAGAAAGCATTATTTCCACATTAAGGTCAACAGTGTGGAAAAAGTATAAAGCTTACTAATAGGTTTCAACTCTTTAACAGCTTTATACTTCTAAAACTTGAAAAACATACTTTAAGACAGCAGAGCATGGAATGATTTAAAAAGTTTCTTGTGTGATGTAAATATGCTAGTGCCTCAATAATCCATGATTTTGTTAAATTTATAGTGATAATGATATTTATATCTTGCATGCATTAATCACATTCCAAAATATTAACCTTCTTATTTGTTCGGATAGTCATAAACTTGATTAATCACGGATAATTATGGCGTATGCCACTCAATTCCTTAATCATCCATGATTCTATAGTTTCAAATTGCATTACCGACATATTAAAAAATAATTCAGAAGCTACTATCCTGAATGCTCAGGATCTAAGATTATCATGGATAATTCAGGTACACTTCATATCTTTAGTATAAAACATAATTAAGATGATGAAGTATTGAAAAGAAAGAATTCTGCTAAACTTACTTTTCAAATAACCATGGAACTGCAGGAAGGTTATTAGGCTGCCACTTGTCCACTTGTCCACTTTTTTTTTTTTTTTTTAATTTTCCAAAAGAAGGAACAGAGAAGGGGGCCAAGTGAGGATAATCCCTCAAAGGCCCAGTCCTCTGTTCTTAACGCTACCTCGCTAATGCGGGAAATGGCGAATAGTATGAAAGAAAGAAATATATATATATATATATATATATATATATATATATATATAAATAAATATATATATATATATATATATATATATATATATATATATATATATATATATATATATATATATATATATATATATATATATATATATATATAATAGAACATACAAAGCTCCATCAGCCAGGATCGAACCTGGGACCCCTTTTGCAAGAGGCAGGCATGTTAACCGCTAGGCTAAGGGACTGTATAATAGGAAACAACTATTCGAAATACTTTTTTTTTTTTTATACTTTGTCTCTGTCTCCCGCGTTTGCGAGGTAGCGCAAGGAAACAGACGAAAGAAATGGCCCAACGCCCCCCCATACACATGTATATACATACGTCCACACACGCAAATATACATACCTACACAGCTTTCCATGGTTTACCCCAGACGCTTCACATGCCTTGATTCAATCCACTGACAGCACGTCAACCCCGGTATACCACATCGCTCCAATTCACTCTATTCCTTGCCCTCCTTTCACCCTCCTGCATGTTCAGGCCCCGATCACACAAAATCTTTTTCACTCCATCTTTCCACCTCCAATTTGGTCTCCCTCTTCTCCTTGCTCCCTCCACCTCCGACACATATATCCTCTTGGTCAATCTTTCCTCACTCATCCTCTCCATGTGCCCAAACCACTTCAAAACACCCTCTTCTGCTCTCTCAACCACGCTCTTTTTATTTCCACACATCTCTCTTACCCTTACGTTACTCACTCGATCAAACCACCTCACACCACACATTGTCCTCAAACATCTCATTTCCAGCACATCCATCCTCCTGTGCACAACTCTATCCATAGCCCACGCCTCGCAACCATACAACATTGTTGGAACCACTATTCCTTCAAACATACCCATTTTTGCTTTCCGAGATAATGTTCTCGACTTCCACACATTCTTCAAGGCCCCCAGAATTTTCGCCCCCTCCCCCACCCTATGATCCACTTCCGCTTCCATGGTTCCATCCGCTGCCAGATCCACTCCCAGATATCTAAAACACTTCACTTCCTCCAGTTTTTCTCCATTCAAACTCACCTCCCAATTGACTTGACCCTCAACCCTACTGTACCTAATAACCTTGCTCTTATTCACATTTACTCTTAACTTTCTTCTTCCACACACTTTACCAAACTCAGTCACCAGCTTCTGCAGTTTCTCACATGAATCAGCCACCAGCGCTGTATCATCAGCGAACAACAACTGACTCACTACCCAAGCTCTCTCATCCCCAACAGACTTCATACTTGCCTCTCTTTCCAAAACTCTTGCAGTTACCTCCCTAACAACCCCATCCATAAACAAATTAAACAACCATGGAGACATCACACATCCCTGCCGCAAACCAACATTCACTGAGAACCAATCACTTTCCTCTCTTCCTACACGTACACATGCCTTACATCCTCGATAAAAACTTTTCACTGCTTCTAACAACTTTCCTCCCACACCATATATTCTTAATACCTTCCACAGAGCATCTCTATCAACTCTATCATATGCCTTCTCCAGATCCATAAATGCTACATACAAATCCATTTGCTTTTCTAAGTATTTCTCACATACATTCTTCAAAGCAAACACCTGATCCACACATCCTCTACCACTTCTGAAACCACACTGCTCTTCCCCAATCTGATGCTCTGTACATGCCTTCACCCTCTCAATCAATACCCTCCCATATAATTTACCAGGAATACTCAACAAACTTATACCTCTGTAATTTGAGCACTCACTCTTATCCCCTTTGCCTTTGTACAATGGCATTATGCACGCATTCCGCCAATCCTCAGGCACCTCACCATGAGTCATACATACATTAAATAACCTTACCAACCAGTCAACAATACAGTCACCCCCTTTTTTAATAAATTCGAAATACTAAGTACTCGAATACCCTTCGTCTCACTATGGTGAGCAACGGGGCCTATCGGTTGTTTCCGAACAGAACACATAGCCAGCTGAGAGCGTTTTACCGAACCTGACTGTACAACGCGGAGTTATATGAATACGAATAAAGTGTATATGAACGCGCATCTTCATAGAACATACAAAGCTCCATCAGCCAGGATCGAACCTGGGACCCCTTGTGCTAGAGGCAGGCATGCTAACCGCTAGGCTAAGGGACTGTATAATAGGAAACAACTATTAGAAATACTAAGTACTCGAATACCCTTCGTCTCACTATGGTGAGCAACGGGGTCTATCGGTTGTTTCCGAACAGAACACATAGCCAGCTGAGAGCGTTTTATAACTCCGCGTTGTACAGTCAGGTTCGGTAAAACGCTCTCAGCTGGCTATGTGTTCTGTTCGGAAACAACCGATAGACCCCGTTGCTCACCATAGTGAGACGAAGGGTATTCGAGTACTTAGTATTTCGAATAGTTGTTTCCTATTATACAGGCCCTTAGCCTAGCGGTTACATGCCTGCCTCTTGCAGAAGGGGTCCCAGGTTCGATCCTGGCTGATGGAGCTTTGTATGTTCTGTGAAGGTGCGCGTTCATATACACTTTATTCGTATATATATATATATATATATATATATATATATATATATATATGTATATGTATATATACAATACGTAATCCTTTCACCCATTTTCTCAAGGTAGCGCCAGAAACACACACACATGTCATTTCTGGACATCCAGTCTCTAGCTGTTAGGTGCAGTGTACCAAAACCAGAGCTCATCAGCCTCAGCCAAGCTGCGCAGGCTGGTATATATGCTTTGCCTTGACCACTTCATATCTCCAGGTTCAGTATGTCGCGCATGATATACCTTATTGCTTCAGTTCTCTTAGGCAGCGCACGTCCTGGCCATCCTGAATGTTTAGGCCCCCATACCCCAAAAGCCTCATTCATTCCGTCCTTCCATCTTCTCAGTCCTCCTCCCCGCTCCCTTGCTGCCTCTGCTCCCAACACAAAGTTTCTCTCTGTCAGTCTTTCCTCACGCAACCTTCCCAGGTGCACAAGCTAGTTCAGCACAACTTGGCCGGGTTATCATCACTGCCACATCTCTCGTCAACACTTTGACTTGTAACATGATCAACTCAACCCACGACACACATCCTTCTCGTCTAGCACATTCATCCTCCATCTCCCTTTGTCTTCAAAACCTAAGATTCGACAAAAGATAAACTAAATCATATAGGCTATAACTTTCACTTCTTGTCTCCAACTAATATATCTTTGTAATAATGAATGAACACATCTAATAGTTTGCCAGTTACTGTATGTACGTTCGGGATATGATTATGGTTTGGGATTACATGAAAAAAAGAAAAATCACACCAAAAAATCAGTCTTACGCGCCGCCTTAAAGCAAAAAATGGATATGAAATACAAAGCAAAAGAATATGAAATTAGAACCCAAATAAGTTCATTTTATAAGATATAGACAAAACACAAGAGAAGAACATGATGCCAGAAAAATGGAAGTTGTAGCCACCATACCTCCGACGTCATCTAGACACTCGAGCAAGACGCAAGAAATACTCGACTTCCTAACACAAACACAGATCCATGAGACACCTGGCTGGGTCATCACAGTCATTCTCATACACTCCCTCACTGACGACCCAAATCTGAGAATTTCTGACAAACTTTAACAGCCATGGGTTCCGAAATCTGTGGGACACATGACCTTCCCAGGGAGCGTCGCTGTAGTGGTGCAGGCAGTGCAACGCTTCGGGGTCCCTACTCCTAATCCCCCAACACACCCTCCAGGCCCATCGCGATGCCAGGGTCAATTCATCATTCATGTATCGTAAATGCAAATTTATATATCTTTTCTTACGTAAGCTGAGACGGCACAGGCAACTGATATCTAACCGAGGCCATCTCATTAAAGCTATATATATATATATATATATATATATATATATATATATATATATATATATATATATTTTTTTTTTTTTTTTTGCCGCTGTCTCCCGCGTTTGCGAGGTAGCGCAAGGAAACAGGCGAAAGAAATGGCCCAACCCACCCCCATACACATGTATATACATACGTCCACACACGCAAATATACATATATATATATATATATATATATATATATATATATATATATATATATATATATATATATATATATTGGACAATCGCTGTTAAACGGCGTCCTAGCTACGTCTCTTCGTTGTATATCAACTGACTTATATTTCTCTCGTGTCTCCCCTGATGATGTGATTATTACTCGAAAGTGCTCTTGGGAACTTATCGTGTTTCCTTTTCCCCGTGGACTCATACGAATATATATATATATATATATATATATATATATATATATATATATATATATATATATATATATATATATATTTTTTTTTTTTTTTTTTGCTTTGTCGCTGTCCCCCGCGTTTGCGAGGTAGCGCAAGGAAACAGACGAAAGAAATGGCCCAACCCACCCCCATACACATATATATACATACACGTCCACACACGCAAATATACATACCTACACAGCTTTCCATGGTTTACCCCAGACGCTTCATATGCCCTGATTCAATTCACTTACAGCACGTCAACCCCGGTATACCACATCGATCCAATTCACTTTACTCCTTGCCCTCCTTTCACCCTCCTGCATGTTCAGGCCCCGATCACACAAAATCTTTTTCACTCCATCTTTCCACCTCCAATTTGGTCTCCCACTTCTCGTTCCCTCCACCTCCGACACATATATCCTCTTGGTCAATCTTTCCTCACTCATTCTCTCCATGTGCCCAAACCTTTCAAAACACCCTCTTCTGCTCTCTCAACCACGCTCTTTTTATTTCCACACATCTCTCTCACCCTTACGTTACTTACTCGATCAAACCACCTCACACCACACATTGTCCTCAAACATCTCATTTCCAGCACATCCACCCTCCTGCGCACAACTCTATCCATAGCAAACGCCTCGCAACCATACAACATATATATATATATATATATATATATATATATATATATATATATATATATATATATATATATATATATTTTTTTTTTTTTTTCAAACTATTCGCCATTTCCCGCGTTAGCGAGGTAGCGTTAAGAACAGAGAACTTGGCCACTGAGGGAATATCCTCACCTGGCCCCCTTCTCTGTTCCTTCTTTTGGAAAATTAAAAAAAAATAATGAGAGGGGAGGATTTCCAGCCCCCCCCCCCCCCCCCCCCGCTCCTTCCCCTTTTAGTCGCCTTCTACGACACGCAGGGAATACGTGGGAAGTATTCTTTCTCCCCTATCCCCAGGGATGATATATATATATATATATATATATATATATATATATATATATATATATATATATATACATATCGTGCTTGATTGCCGTTTCCTGTGTTAGTAAAGTAGCGCCATGAACAGACGAAAAAAGGCTATATTTGCTCACAGCCATGCTCTAGCTCTCATGTGCAATGCACTGAAACCACAGCTCCCTATCCACAACCAGGACCCACACACCTTTTCATGGTTTACCCGGGAAGCTTCACATGCCCTGGTTCTGTCCATTGACAGCACGTCGACCCCGGTATAGCACATCTTGCCAGTTCACTCTATCTTGAGTACGCCTTTCATCTTCCTGCATGTTCGAGCCCCAGTCGCTCAAAATAGTTTCCACTTCATCCTTCCATCTCCTACTTGGCCTCCCCGCTCACCTTGTTCCCTCTACCTCTGACCCATATATCCTCTTTGTCAACCTTTCCTCACTCATTCTCTCCATATGTCTAAACCCTTTCAGCACACCCTCTTCTGCTATCCCAACCACACTCCTTTTATTATCATACATCTCTCTTACGCTTTCCTTAATTACGCTATCAAACCACCTCACAAAACATATTGTCCTCATACATTTGATTTTCAGCACATCCACCCTCCTCCGCACAGCCTTATATATAGTCCATGCCCCGCATCCATATGATATTGCTAGGCCTGCTAATCCTTCAAACATATCCATTTTTGCCCTCTCAGATAAAGTTCTCCGCACATTCTTCAGAGCTCCCAGAACCTTCGTCCCTTCCGCTTTCATGGTTCCATTCGTTGCTAACTCCACTCCCAGATGTCTAAAACGCTTCACTTCCTCCATTCTTTCTCCATTCAGATTTACATCCCAACTAACTTGTCTCTCCACCCGGCTGAACATGTTAATCTTGCTCTTATTCACATTTACTCTCAACTTTCTTATTTCATACTCTCTTCCAAACTCAATCACCAACTTTTTCCAATTTCTCACTTGAATCTGCCACTATTGCTGTATCATCAGCAAACAACAACTGTCTCACTTTTTTGGCCTTCTCATCTCCCACAGACTGCATACTCGCTTCTCTCTCCAAGACTGTCGTCCATGGGCCACATGCATACTGAGAGCGTATGTGGTCTGAGAATTATCTTTAACACCTGAAGAAGGTGTTAAAGATTTTTTCGGTTGGTGGATGTAACTTACGTTGATGACCTTGATGACCCTGGAAATTGATATGCCTAAAGCCCAACAACCAACCAACAAACCATCCAAGACTGTCATATTAACCCCTATCATCACCCCATCTATAAACAGATTGGATGACCATGGTGACATCACGCACCCCTGCCGCAGACCAATCTTCACTGGAGTAATTCACTTCTCACTGCCTCTAGCAGCTTTCATCCCGCACCGCTTGTTCTTAAGATCTTCCACAAAGCATCTCTATCGACCCTGTCAGGTGGGACCTGTAAAAACCACTTGAAATTTAAAGATTGCTGAGGCAATCTCTAAATTTAGATTAGAATCAGCGATAGCGATACATATTCATTTGGCTGAATTTAGCCGCAGACATTCCCATTTTTGGCGAATTTTGAAGACGAAAGTCCGTCACCCCTCAGTAGCTTGTCTAGTACTAGGCTTACGAATAGTTTGGGTAATTCCTCACTTATAAGTCTATATAATGGGCTATATGTGCGCCAGTGACGCAGAGAGAGTCTAAGTGGAAAACTTATTCCCTTAAATTTGAACGGTAACTAAAAACTATCAGGTGACTTCTCTTCCTTATTCTGCCGTAATTGCCTGGTCTCAAGTCATTCGTTGGTATATTTCACGACATTATTATGAACTTTGAGTATTTCAGATTAGCTGGTTTCCCAATGAGCGTTAATGGAGTAACAACAATGAGAGGGTGTACCCGTTATTAGGGTTAAAATAAGGAGTGTCGGTTCTCGGTACGAGCAGTCCAGCAAGTCACTGAGTACCTGTGGATGCTTACCACTGGACATAGCCACTAAATATACTTATTATCATCCCAAGAAGTGGGTAATCGACAGCTCAAACATTTTACAATGTATACATCAAATATCAATTAATACTCGCCACATTCATAAATCATAATTAACCATTAGGTAAACAAAAGTGAGAACATCGTTTGCAATATTATATGCGTGTAATGAGATCGACCGTGCAAAGTGTATGATAATCTTAGACCCAACAAGTCCTCCCCAGCCTGAGTCAAGTTTGTGTGACATCCACCTGTGTTATGTATTCCTGTTTACCCCAGACACTGACGCCGACCGACCAGACTGTGTGGCAACGATGTTGCACGTTGCCAGAAGCACAACAAAAAAAAAAACTTCTACAATGGTTTACCGTACACCAAATTATTCGGCCAGATATACGGTTTCCAGCCAGTGAATCCTTCATATTTCAGCGTACTGATAGTAGCCTTCCTTTCAGTGGTTATGATACGTAAAACTTTCACACAAGAACACACCGCGACCAAATCAATAATAGTCGGCAACAGATACGACAGTGATAGCAAAGCAACCTAATCATCCGCAGCGGTAATGGCCTGTATGCCAGGAAATCACAAATACTTTCCTCCATATAGGGTTTATATATATATATATATATATATATATATATATATATATATATATATATATATATATATATATATATATATATATGTATATGTGTGTGTGTGTGTGTGTGTGTGTGTGTGTGTGTCTTTGTGTGTGTGTGTGTGAAAGTGCTGTCTTGATCAGGGAATTTCTCTTCATAACTTTCATATTTGTCTGAATATTTATTCAGTAGCTCTTTGATAGGTAGATTCCATGTAAGGGCTAGGCTGCATGCTTAGAGTGTCCGAGATCTTCAGAATGGTAGATGTACCTTGACGTTGACGGCCTTAATATTAACCCTGGCAATTGATAGGCCTAGATATAGCCCAAGCGAAGAGAATTTGAGAAGTTATTAAATCAAAGAGGTTTGGGTATGATAGGAAAGGCTAAACGAGACGGAAATGCAGCGACTGCTCCGCTGCCAAAACTGACCATCACGGAGATGACAATCATAGTAGGAAAGCGAAGACCACAGAAGGAACCAACATAGGAGGAAGACCATATAACTAACCTCAGGACCATGGGGGCTGAAAGGACGACCTATTGGGCTGAACGTTCTTCATCTCACTGAAACGTAATCCATCAGTAAATAATATTTTCATCGTAATTGTCATATATGTACATCAATTAATAAAAAAGATTAATCTAATCTCTAAGTGATTTATTACTTTAACGCAAATGATTTATGTTGTAACTCCTTGCACTAATATTAAAGTCAATGTAGACGCCTAGGACATGTAGTTAGAATATCTAACAAAACTCATTAATTTTAGGGCGTGCTGACAATGCAATTTACGTTATAAATAGTTTGATTTTATGGGTATCGTCTACTGAATGGTTATCGAGGGCGCTTGAGAGGTTGTTTATTTGGACATAAGATGGTAATTCATGCCATTAACATCAAAGCATAGCAAGCAATTCGAATGATGTTGAACACCTTTGAGGTGGTTCTAGCTCTGCATCCTTACTTGACGCCGCAGTGATGGTTCACTTACCCTCTTCAATAGGTATTACTTTGGTTTTTGCTACTTGTGTGCTGGCTACGTGTGCACCCCCACCAATAGCTAGACCACGCAATACTCAGCAAGCTGCTGCGTCCCTTGATTATTGTGTGGCCATCGGCAACTCAAGGGTGGGCCGTTTTGATATATGCTTTTTCCCTACACGTCGAAGCTTTGGAACTTTCTACTTTCTCGTGTCTTTCCCAATAACTATGACCTGCCGCACATTTCAAAAGACAGGTTTTTCACTTTCTCACAATTTCGTAATTACTTTCCCTTGTCTTTTCTTTTTCCGTTTTATAATTTTCTCTCTCTATACTTCAGTTAGGACCCGGCCTTCATGTGGACTTTTGTCCGTGTCTGGAACCTTTAACATAAAAAAAAGTATTCTAGATGATTTTGAGCCCTTTCACTGCATACACGGCCCTTCTACGTCACTAAATGAATGAATTTGTCAGAAGAAAGAGAATTTGTCCCCATAGAAATTAGAATATAACTATAACGGGCGGAAATGGAAGAATTATGTTTAAATGAAGTATAGAAATATCTATTGATGGTAGTGTTTGTGCTAGCTTATTTCTTTACATAATAAGTAAGTATTGTATGTCGTGCACTGACGATTTTATTGTAATTTCCTTATATTTCATTTCAACTTATCAGTGTTCAGCTCTTGATAGCTAGGTTAGTAACTATGTTTTAGTTATTTCTTCTTCCATTATCATCCTCACAACGGGGTCTTCTTGTCATTCAGTTTTCTCCTAGATATTCCTGGCTCTTTTTTTCTTGAAATATCCATCGTTTGTGTATCTGTGTGTGGATATGCTCCACTCTGGTGATGTAAGGTGGCTGCTGCTTCTCGCTATTCGTGCAGATGTGTTTTGGAGACTAGAATTCTACTTCATTCCGCTAGTGAGGATCATAACAGTACTTGTTTACTGATACCTTTCACAGAAAATGGTTCTTAAATGTGTCTTCCATTGGTAACATGTACCCATGGACCATGGAGCTACAGCTTTTCACGATTATCACCGCTGGAATTTATGTATTGGGTTAAAATTATTGATCATCTCGCAGGAACCAGAAGACCACACAAGTATCGTTTGATAAATAGCGATTTCGTAGGGGAATTATCGTCAGAAAAAGTGATGTTGAAATAGCACGATATAAGATATGAAAATCTAGAATGATCACCACTAACATAGAAAGGAAAATAATCTTAGGATTTTGAAGACATAAGATGGCATAATATGGCTATAGAAATAGAAAGACGTTCATAATAGGCGATGAAATCCATGCGTGAACGAGTATATACGTCTCCTTTAGTCACCCGTGCATCCTGTATGGTTTTCTTTGTTTCTTTGTTTACATGTCTTTCTCCATAATACAATGGCAAAGAAGTTACCTTTCTGGTGCTAATAAATCAAGAGTCAGTCAAAATATTAATAATCAGCTATCAAACAATATAAAGAGAACTATATGAAGTTTTGAAAAGAAAATATATTCGTACCGCAAATTTAAGTGATCGTCCTTTCAGAGAAGAAAGTTGTCCTCACAAGACACATTTTGATATAATACAGCTGGCTGGCTTCACTAGGTGAAACATGGCAACTCCAGAATGCCTTACACCAAGAACAGAGTAAACGTTATTTGTGAATTGCTTCTCAATTTCACTATCTTGATCTCCCATCTGAATCCAATCAAACATTACTTCCTTGGTTGCAAATTAGGGTGGCTGACTCTGAAAGAAAAATATGTAAGCAACAGTACAACCGCAAGTGAAGTGAATTTTTTTTTACAGTAGTAAAGGCCTCTAGACTTTCATATTTCAACATTGTGCTTCGAACACCACATATTCCCATATCATGTTTTTAATGATAATCAAAACAAATATTGACCTTCCACGTAACCTAAATTATTGGCTGCGAACTATTCAACAAGAACATTATAGAGTATAGCAAAAAGCCCCTTAAGGTTGGATATATACATTCATCTAAGACCTTTCCGCAGATCAAATGTCCTGGACTGTACACTGAACCTGAGAGTAGCCTGATATATTGTTGTTGGGTGTAGGTCACACAAATCAGTCTCCCATTATACACCTCACAAACCGTGGCTCAACTCATTGAAGGAAACACTTCAAAATGTTGCAGGGCTATGTTGTCCACACTTCAACAACATCCTCTGGACACGAATGACTCCACAAGGATCAACAATTTAATCAAATCCTTTTAGCAAAAGTGTCCCTAAGACCTAGTATACGTGCCATTTGTGTCGAACCCTTACACACAGTCGGGAATGACAACTCCAGTGCCACCACCATTACCAACACTGAAGAGAACAACGATGCTGAGAGATCTTACATCTGCTTTTCCCCACATGCATCATCCCACGTCCACTACAGCTCAAGTTAGCTGTCTGTCTCATAACGATCCTGCATTGGTCCAGATTTGTTGCTGACGTTCATGCTAAAAAAAGAAGAAAAAAAAACGTCATTTCGGATAATGGCACCAACTCTACAGCCACAGTGAAAACTTTCCAAGTTCTTTATGTTGATCTGTCGGTCAAACCTTATTGTGCAAATCCTGGAACTGAATGGAAGTTCATCTTACCTTATTGTGCAAATCCTGGAACTGAATGGAAGTCCATCTTACCAAGACCACTTTAAGACAGATGGTTATTATGAAAAGCAACGAGGTTGTCAATAACTGGAAACGCAAAGCTATGTTTAAAATATTGGTTTCCAGATGAAGTGACAATTGTTGTGGTTGTACCTAAGACGACCAGAAATCTTCCTCCACCAAATAAAGACGGTGTTCTCGACCATCTCTCTTCTTTTACTTATCCACCTTCTTCATCTTACTTCCCAATTTATTTGTTTATGTATTATGTGTTTATGTCTTATGATATCATTATTATCTTCATGTACTTGCGGTGTTGTATGTATTAGATTATCATATCTATGTATCTTTATTATTGTTCACTGGTTCGAGATAAGTTTTCAATCATGAATTGTATCATTTGGAAATCTTAAACGAAACTTAATTTTGTTAGTAAATATAATTACATTACTAATATTAGTTTATGATTTTATATTGTTATGCCTTTTGTTATTATACATTAATAATCAACTATCAAATGAATAAACTTAGTGGTTAAGAATCATGGTGCACGGCACAACCCCCACTGTTGTACGACCAAAGATGATGCACGGTACGACCCTAATTGGTGTTCTGCTGGAATAGGTGTTAGTTTCTCTTGTAGACATATTATTGGCTCGTTACCCTTATAAGGGGACGAGCCTTGCAAACTTTATAAAGACAGAGCGAGGTATGGCTTACAGAGATTCTTGATAGATGTCAAAATTATTCCCCCATGGCTGGGGAAACTTGTCTCCAAGGTGGTTTAGATGCTCGCTGACCCCGTAGGGAATGGTTTCAGAATTCCTTCCTTCCACTAATTCACTGTCACTTTTCCACTCTTGATACATTATCGTTGTCACATTAATTGCCTCTTTCATCCTTCTTACAATCTAAAGTTTTACTTACTACTAACAAATAAATTCTACAAGAATATCTTTAATCAGTAATCCCTTGATGCGTGAGTGAGGGGTGGTGGTTGATAAGCCTGGCGACAGACCTCACTGTGGTCGGCCTAATGCTTACATACCGCACACACACACAATCTCCTTATCTACCAGTGTTCCGTTCTGTTATATATATATATATATATATATATATATATATATATATATATATATATATATATATATATATATATATATATATATATATATATTCCTATGAGTCCACGGGGAAAATGAAACATAGGAATATCTTGATCACGCGCAAAATTGTGATCCTTTCCAATATATATATATATATATATATATATATATATATATATATATATATATATATATATATATATATATATATATATATTTCATCCCTGGGGATAGGGGAGAAAGAATACTCCCCACGTATTCCCTGCGTGTCGTAGAAGGCGACTAAAAGGGGAGGGAGCGGGTGGCTGGAAATCCTCCCCTCTCGTTTTTTTTTTTTTTTAATTTTCCAAAAGAAGGAACAGAGAAGGGGGCCAGGTGAGGATATTCCCTTTAAGGCCCAGTCCTCTGTTCTTAACGCTACCTCGCTAACGCGGGAAATGGCGAATAGTATATATATATATATATATATATATATATATATATATATATATATATATATATATATATATATATATATATATAATTGTTTACATGTTCTCGTACTAGTCTAACCATACTTGTTTCAGGAAATACTTTTTAATCACTTTAAGTGTCTGATAATACTGATTTTTGAAAGTCATCTATTTATTATTTCATTTTGATTACTTGCACTCCTGCAAATTTTTCTAATTATTAGAACTGTCATTAATTAAGTGCTACTCGATGTAAAGCGCAGTCTTTGTAATATGTTTTATAAAGTAATCATAAATAGAAGAAAAAAACTAGCGATGTCTCATGATCCTCTAACGGAACCTTGCAAAATACAATTTGATCTTTCCATGGCAGACTATAGTAATGAACACTGCTCATCTTAATCCCATGCAAGGTAAAACTGCCAACGCTTACGTAACCGATAATCTTCCTTTACATAGCAACTAAAGCGGCTAAAAGTCATATTTTTACTTAAAGAAGAGCCCGTAAGGATTCTCAGTAATTCTTAATACGATTGATAAAAATGATCATAAACAGCCTTTCTAAAGTACATTCTCACCGCAGGACACAGAGTTGCAAGAAAACGATATCATAAAAATTTTCATGTCGACTGCATTTCGCCTCTTATCCAGTTGCTGCAGCAAACACTCATGTGAGCACACGCTTTCTTAACATTGTAGCTAGTGATAGATAAGATAAGTTCAAGTTATATTACTTAGATTTAGATAGATACAAAAAGAGTATTACTAAAATTACTTGAACTAAAATACCCAAGAGAAATGTCAATGATTTTCTTGAAAACGTTCGTCAATAAAAATGTTCGCCAACTTTGTGCTCCTGAAGAGTTTGTTAGGTGTCTAATTGTCCGATTCCATGTCCAAAAGAAGGTGAATATTTTTTATTTGTTTCATTATGATTAAAAACATATTTTCATAGTGTAATGCCAAAATAAACCTATATAGATTATCAATACAATATCATTCATATATTCACACTGGAGAGGTAAGAAGATACGCCATGTTTTATATATATAAATCTATGTCCAAGAATTCGGATGGATTATTCATAAACAGCTGATCTAGAGTAGTGGGAGAAGTGTAAGGGGATAAGAGTAATTAAATTAGATTCCATATACTGTTTGGGCAACTTTTGTAGTGTTTACAGTTGTGAGTGAACTATGAAACTTAAGGTGAGTAAATGTACGTCAATATACTATCAAACGAAATCGAAGATATGTTCATGGTGGAGGAGGTTAATTGAGGGCAGGAAGGAGACCTCGGGGCCCCAGTCACCTCTCATCCTGTTTGTGTTTACTGTTGTAGAGCTTATTTATTGGCTACCTGAGACACACCAGACGTTAGTCATCCACCCAGATTTATTAGCATCTGCCTCTCCAACATTGATTACAGGTGTTAATCCTTATTTTGTTGATAATTATTGTCAGGAATTTTAGAGAACTTGAAAATGGATATTACTTAGCAGTCGTTGTTGATACTTTAAAGAGTTTTGTTATTTGTAGTGGTATTTAATCTGGTATGGAATGTTATTAGAGATTACATAAATAGCATGGATTTTGAAGGAATGCAAATAAATGGACTCCTTATACACACTTAGTCGAAGAGATGTAGACTGGTAACATGGTATTTGAAGCATTATTCTCTCTCTCTGATTATAAATGTGATAGTATGGATGGCTACTAAGATAAGGAAAGATGTGGGATTAAAGAACTGAAAAGGGTAATGTATCAGGTTTGGGGTAATATATCAGAAGGAAGATGCATATGTTATAGTTTATTCACTTTGGTGAAGTGATAGTAATGGAGTCCTTACAATCTCAAGTACCTACTAAGTGAGCAGGGATTTGAAGTTAAGGGAAATTTTTTGAGTAAAAGCACATAGAACCAATTAGAACAGGAAGGATAGCTATATATTTCCTTGAGTGATTTATGAATGTCTTTGCACTTTCTATGAGGACTTTTAAAAATGACAGTCTACAGATGGATGAAGACACCTGGCACTTCTTTGGAATCTGTAGAGCTTTATTCATTTGTAATTTGAAATAGAAAGTGATTGCAGCTTTTATGAAAGTGTAGAAATTGATAAAACTTACCTTATTGTTAGTTATACAGTTTTTTAGTATTAAAGAGAAACTCATGAAGATGGTCCTTCTGTTGGAAGTAAGTTTTGTCCAGTGGCACATGGTAAGATTTAAAGAATGACCCATGTAGTGTACTTTTTTAATCTACAGGATAGTTCTTTCTGTTGCCTCCATGTTGTTACCATGAGTGTCTTATTCCATAGATAAAGGAGCATTTCCTCTTTGTATGTATTTGAGCACTACACTGTGGACACTGAAATCGTTATCAAGTAAGTTATGCCAAAAAGAATTAAACAAGGTGTCCTGGTCATTATGTTTGTCAAAATTCAAAGCCTGTAAAGCCACAGTCTTGACAAACTTCATCCATTATTAGATGCTGCAAAACACATTGAGAATCACATCATCATACAGAACTATTTCTTTTCAGATTCATGTGAGTGTAAAAACATTAATCATACCTGATATGTAATTATTCCCACCTTGTTTCCCCAAGAATCAGATTCCAAATGTGACTAGACATGCAAGCCCTTTATAAAGATTTTGTTTTTCCATCTTTATATACCTTTGACTAGATCCATAAGAATCAAGGTTTCATCAAATGCTGTCAGAAAGGAAATGTAAACTATTCATAGAGGTTTCACCTTCTTTCTCACAACACCTATTATAGGTGCCAGAAACTTTAATTATGAAAAGTTTAGGAATGTAACTGATATTAAACTACACATATTTTGTATTAGTGTTTTATTACGTTTTAATGTATTATAACATTTAATGTTCTGTATCAAGTAACCCCACATCTTTTTCCTCACTCATAACCCTTCCACTAATAATTTATGTTACTGAAAGATAAGATATATATATAAGTGAACATTATTAATCTTAAATCATTCTCTGTATTAAAAACAAGGAATTCACAAGTAGAATGAAGATCCAAATCCTTGAAAACATGTCTTCTGATAAATTACTGCTTTGGTTATAGAGAAAGTTTGTTTTGCAATGAAGCATGTATTGGAGCAGCATATTTTATTCTGTGCTATAAGATATGGGGATAGTGGTGAGGGGTTTTGAATGTCAGAGAAAATATGGTGTTAATTCATGTAAATGCTGGCAAATTATTATTTAAAATCAACAGAACCAATGAGACACCACAGATAATGTCTCTAGGAACTGATATTTATCTTAGTTTTCAGTTATAGTCTGTATATGCAAGATACTTTCATGGAAGAGCACTATGCCAACTTATGACAAATTTTAAGAAGAAAGTAATTGACTGAGTGGCCATTCATTCCACTTCCCACTCTCCCCTCGAGCATACATTCTGCATGATCTTCAACAATAGACCATATATATTTTGGCATGTTTATGGTATAAATTTCAAGTGGTAAGGGAGGGTAGATGAGATTTTTTTAGAGTCTGTTGATCTTTTACAAGTGTTTAACCTACTTGACAGTTATTTGACCCAATATTATCCATTATATTCATAATCCTTACCACTAGTTGCCACCTTGATTAAGGTGTTCCAAATCATGCTTTGCAGCAAAATCAATTGGTAATGTAACTGTAGAAGTACGTGAAACACTTCAACAGATAGACAAAGCTTTACCTTACATCTCAAGCAGACAGGAATGGGCTTTATTTTCAGTATTAGAGCCATAATATACCAGACACTCCTGTGATTTTTGCATCCCAAAATGTAGACACTGTAGAGGATGCATGTTGGCTGGTGGTTCCACCACCCAGCTTCCCCACAAGGATTTATTCCACATATTGGCCAATGTTGTTATATTTCTACAATAAATCATTGCTGTAAAGGGGGAGTTGGATGAGAATTTTGTAGGTTCTGTTGAAGTCATCAACTATTAAGTTAACCATACAGTTCCCTTGATATTCATAGCTCTCTTGCCTGTCACATATGCATTATTATGTGGTAAAAGATAATGCTGCAGATTTTTAACTTGAGTCTAGAGCACTTTTTCTAGTGTACCAAATCCTGTGAAATGCATTTCTTCTAAATCCCTGCTGTGTGTGTGGTCACTATTGGCACTGAGGAGTTATGTGATATAAGATTTGGGGAATCTGTCTACAGTATGTGTTTTGGGCAAAGAAAAAGGTAAGTATTTTATATTACACATTGATATTATGCATTATTATTAACAGCTATAACTTGCCATTATTATGATTTTTTACTCTGAGTTCAGAAAGTACTGGAAATTATAAGTTCCAAAGCATATGCCATTAATTATATCTGTCAGTGTTTCAGCAGTCCTACTACAAATTTTTTTTAGTATTTTCTTAATCATCAGGACGGAGACATGGATGAAAATCTGCGTCAGCCATATGAGGGCCAGTTGATCAAGTTTACAAATGTTGTCAAGGGCTGGCAAGCACGTTGGTTCATTCTTAATCCTGAAATTGGTACTTTGGAATATTATCTGGTAGGTGAATTTTAGATTTTGCTGCAGTTGGTTATATAGCTCTTTTTTCTAAATGCTTCCTGTATTGGTATACTTCTTGTAACCATTATGGCTATTTGCAAGTCTGGGTCCTGATTGCAAAAAACTTGAAGTTGCTGGTAGGCTTGGAAGTTATATATGCCAAAACTAGAATAGGCTTCTCAGGTTTGGTCACCACACCTAAAGAAGCACAAGGAAGTCATAGAGAAGGTTCAGAGGAGGACAGCAAAGATGGTGGCAGAATTAAGAGAACTAAGCTACAGGGAAAGGCTATAGAGGCTTCAGATTTACCTACCTTGGAAGACAGAAGAATGGGAGGTGATCTGATCAAAATCCTCAGATTTTTAAGAGAAGTGGACAAAGTGGGCAGTGCTTTGCTGGATGCAGGGATAGGGGAACCAGAGGACATAACATGAAATTAAGAAGTTTGTAAATATGGATGTAAAGAAATACTTTTCTTGTATAAAAGGGTGGATGAATGGAACAGATTGACTAAGGACATGGTTAATGCAGACAGCATATGTGAATACAAGAGGTTGTATGACGGCAATGAGTTTTCCAGGGATAGGGTTCCCATAGAATACAAATAGGTAGGTACACACATACACAAACACACAAGTCATAATAAAATTTCTCCATATGTGCTGAAAATGTGTACAGATACAATAGACAAACGTCATGCAATACTGTTCATAATGTCACAGGATATGCCAAGAGAGTGAGAAAGGGCAATTGTCATACATCTGTATAAGAAAGGAGTCCTGGAATAGACAGTGAACTACAGGCTAGTCCATCTCCTAGATTTTGGTAGATAGAAGATTATATTAGTGGAAAGGAACAAAGGATGCATTACAGTGGAGACTTCTGAAAATGGCTTGAGGTCTGTAGTGGAGTGCCACAGGATTCAGTTCTAGGACCATTACTCTTCATGATTTATGTGAATGATTTTATTTATTTATCCATATACTTGTATAATGCCCCAGGAACCATTACTAAGATAGTGTCCCAGTTTTAATTGAGACATTTCTAAAAGTTCTAGCACCCCAAGGCTGTTTTGCATCCATAAGCAGGGAAATGATGGATATGTTTAGAGATGTTCTTTTATGAAACTGTATTTTCAATGATACAACTTAGCCAAAGTGACTTTTCACTCTTGGTGCAACCTCATGTATGCCAAGTCTGGCAAAATCTGTGAATGACTTGTGGGATTGTATGGACTCCTCCCTGAATATGTTTGCAGATGATGCAAGGGTTATAGGGAAGCGAAAAGCATAAAGTATTGGACCAACTTACAAATTTGGTCTAATACATGGTTGATAAAGTTCAGCATGAGTGAATATCAAGTGATTAGGATGGATCACATCAAAAGAAGGCCTCTGTATGAATATCATTCAGCGGGAAATTAGCTGCAGGAATCTCTGTCTGAGTCTTAGGAGAAGACAAGGACACTGTTCCTCACTTAGAAAAATAGTAAGGAACCCAACTGCTTGGTAGTAAATGTTTGAATTGCATTCAAGTTCATGGGTAAGAAAATATTCATCAAGCTGTTCACATCATGCATAATGCCAAGACTAGAATATGCTTCTCAGATTTGGTCATCATACACAAGTTTGGTCATCATACTTAAAAAAGCACAAAGAGCTAATAGAGAAGGCCCAGAGGATAATTGCAAAGATGGTGCTAAAATTGAGAGAGATGAATTACAGGGAAAGGCTAGAGGCTTTAAATTTCCCCACCTTGGAAGAGAGAAGATTAAGGGTGACATGATCACAGCCTTTAAAACAGATTGTTGATGCAGACAGTGAGCAGCTCTTCAAGAAATATAGGGATAGAACACCCAGAGGACATTGCATGAAATTGAATAAGAAACGTGTTAAAAAAGATGAAGAAATACTTTCATAGTGTAAGAGTGGGAGATGAAAAGAATTAAAGGAATAAAGACATGGTAGGTATGGGCAGCATACTGAAATGTAAAATGTTGTATGATAGTAGTGAATGTCTAAGAGGTGAAGTCCGATGAGTATAAGACTTACTCTCTATAAAGTACAATTAGGTTGTTACTCCTTACTTTTCTGTTCCCTGATCCCCTCTCTGGAGCTCCCACAGCAGTCAGCAGTGTCCACTGGGTGTGACCACTGGTCAATAAATGTAAGGCTGTTGTATGTTTTTCTTTGTGGGGTAATTGCAGGATAATTGAGGAGTACCCGTTAATTGCTCACTGTCTTCAGTATGAAAGTTGCTTCTTGGGCGTGAGTGGTCCTGTGATATGTTGAATTGGTGTTTAAAGTGTTGGAGAGATAAGTGGTGTCCAGAATGCAGGTAAGAAAGTATAATTCATACATGTTTGGAGAAACAGGTTGAATTTCATTTTCTGGTTTAAGATTTTTGATGATTCAGACAGGTTTATGAAGGTTGAAGTTTTAAACAGCCACCTGATGATTTGACCTTGATTGTCCTTTTGTTGAATTAGAACCAAACATTAGAAATCACAACCCATGTAAGACATAGCCATCTACCCTTGTAACCTATGGAATAGTATCCACTATCCTTATTCCTTAGTCCTGACCCACTCTCTGTGCAGTGCAGTTCATAGTTTTTTAGGCTTTTGAACTTAAAAAAAATAATTGTAATACATTCAGAGGGAAGGATGGAGTGAAAAAGATTTTCAGTGCTTGGGGCCAGAATATGCAAGGAGGATGTAAAGTGTGTATTTGATAAAGAGAACTAGATTTTATTCATATACTTTTAATTCACCCAAGACTTATATGGATTTGCATGTAGCATTTATTGATCTGGAGAAGGCATATGATAGAGTTGATAGAGATGCTCTGTGGAAGGTATTAAGAATATATGGTGTGGGAGGCAAGTTATTAGAAGTAGTGAAAAGTTTTTATCGAGGATGTAAGGCATGTGTACGTGTAGGAAGAGAGGAAAGTGATTGGTTCTCAGTGAATGTAGGTTTGCGGCAGGGGTGTGTGATGTCTCCATGGTTGTTTAATTTGTTTATGGATGGGGTTGTTAGGGAGGTGAATGCAAGAGTTTTGAAAGAGGGGCAAGTATGAAGTCTGTTGGGGATGAGAGAGCTTGGGAAGTGAGTCGATTGTTGTTTGCTGATGATACAGCGCTGGTTGCTGATTCATGTGAGAAACTGCAGAAGCTGGTGACTGAGTTTGGTAAAGTGTGTGAAAGAAGAAAGTTAAGAGTAAATGTGAATAAGAGCAAGGTTATTAGGTACAGTAGGGTTGAGGGTCAAGTCAATTGGGAGGTGAGTTTGAATGGAGAAAAACTGGAGGAAGTAAAGTGTTTTAGATATCTGGGAGTGGATTTGGCAGTGGATGGAACCATGGAAGCGGAAGTGAATCATAGTGTGGGGGAGGGGGCGAAAATCCTGGGAGCCTTGTAGAATGTGTGGAAGTCGAGAACATTATCTCGGAAAGCAAAAATGGGTATGTTTGAAGGAATAGTGGTTCCAACAATGTTGTATGGTTGCGAGGCGTGGGCTATAGATAGAGTTGTGTGGAGGAGGGTGGATGTGCTGGAAATGAGATGTTTGAGGACAATATGTGGTGTGAGGTAGTTTGATCAAGTAAGTAATGTAAGGATAAGAGAGATGTGTGGAAATAAAAAGAGCGTGGTTGAGAGAGCAGAAGAGGGTGTTTTGAAATGATTTGGGCGCATGGAGAGAATGAGTGAGGAAAGATTGACCAAGAGGATATACGTGTTGGAGGTGGAGGGAACGAGGAGAAGTGGGAGACCAAATTGGAGGTGGAAAGATGGAGTGAAAAAGATTTTGAGTGATCGGAGCCTGAACATGCAGGAGGGTGAAAGGCAGGCAAGGAGTAGAGTGAATTGGATCGATGTGGTATACCGGGGTCGACGTGCTGTGAATGGATTGAATCAGGGCATGTGAAGCGTCTGGGGTAAACCATGGAAAGTTGTGTGGGGCCTGGATGTGGAAAGGGAGCTGTGGTTGCGGGCATTATTGCATGACAGCTAGAGACTGAGTGTGAATGAATGGGGCGTTTGTTGTCTTTTCCTAGCGCTACCTCGCACACATGAGGGGGCAGGGGGATGTTATTCCATGTGTGGCGAGGTGGCGACGGGAATGAATAAAGGCAGACAGTGTGAATTGTGTGCATGGGTATATATGTATGTGTCTGTGTGTGTATATATATGTGTACATTGAGATGTATGGGTATGTATATTTGCGTGTGTGGACGTGTATGTATATACATGTGTAGGGGGGTGGGTTGGGCCATTTCTTTCGTCTGTTTCCTTGCGCTACCTCGCAAATGTGGGAGACAGCGACAAAGCAAAATAAAAAGATAAAAAAGAAAAAGACATATCTATGAGGAGCACTGGCGTTACCCAGGACCTTTCTAAGGGCTCTTGTAGTGCAAGGCTGTGCTACTTCTAGTAAAAGGGAAATGTAGACTCCTTTGGAGTGACAATTTCATTGACAAGACTGTCCTGTGATACAGCCTGGCATGGCCAGAGGTGACTTTTTCCTTGCAGTGTACCCTTGAGCAGGTGGAGTCTGGCAGCATCAAATGAATTGTTTCAGTTTGGTATTTAGAGGGTGACATGCTGTTAGTGGATTAAACCAGGGCATATGAAGTGGTCAAGGGAAACCATGGAAAAGTTTGTGGGGCCTGATTGCAGACTGAGGACTGGAAACCATGAAAAGCCTGTGGGGCCTTGTTGTGGATTGGTGGCTGTGATATCAGTGCATTATACATGACAGCTAGAGGTGGATGTAACTGAATGAGGCCTTGTCTTTGCCTGTTCTTGATGTTACCTCATTATTGCCGGAAGCTGCAAACAAATATGAAAGAAAAAGGACATTCAATGTGGTAATAAAAGATGAGTAGTTCTATTTAACACACAAAATAGGAAAATTTATGAGTTAATCCTTCAAGAAAGAGCACAAGATTTTGAAAATATGAGGTGAATATGGTGGCTATGAATATTATAGCAAATTATGTTTTACCCAAAAAAGCTGTTTAGGTGAAACACTGACTACCATAGTGAGAATATACACAGAATTTTTTTACCTTTTTTTATATATTTTATTAATTCCACATTTTTCGATATATAAGTCATTTGCTGGGTCTTATTGTGACAGTAACACCTCTAATGAATTAGGTTGACTGTGGGGTATCTGTAGCAACACTCATAAATTTTGTCGGAAGAAAAATGGTGACAGCATTAAGAAAGGGCGATACATGAAACTTATGCCAGATAATGGGCTAGTTGTATCTGAGTGTATGGGTATGGTTCCCAACTTACATTCAGAAATAGCATCCTACTGGTATGACAGGCATGGAAGACTAAAGGACTACCTCTGAAATCCAAAGATGCAATGTGCCCAAAAGGAGAGTACACATTAAGCATCCGGGGCTCAGTATTCTTCAACACTTTGCCAGCTTCCATCAGAAATAGGGTGCACAGTAGAAATGTTTAAGAGTGCACTGGGCATTTACAAGTGCCTACAAAGTAAATCAGACCAGCCAGGCTGTGGAGGCTATGTAGGCTGGAGGGCAGCATTTCCAGGAGCTTGTTTGACCAGTGACCAGATACAACAGCTTGGGCCCAGCCTGGACTGTTGGGGTGAAGACTCCTGAAGACTTCGCCAATTATGCCCCAGGTCTGCACCAGTCATCAGGATACCAGGGGAGAGAGTGTGATTTCCACATGCTGCTGCCCTCGCCAACCCATTTAAAGCCTGGTTAGAGATATTGTAAGACTTCTTGATATCCTGGATACAGTACAGTCCAATGAACTCATTGAGTTAGAAACTAGATAAGAGAAAGAGAAAAGTGAAACAGAAGAGTGACAACTCTGAAAATTGATGATCCAGTTGCCATGCAATAGATAACGAAAACAGATGTGTGAGATCAGCTGGCAGTGGTTGTCCATATGGTATTGCTAGGAGGTGGAAACAGTGTACAGTATTTACAAAATAATTATAGCCTTTTCCTTTATTTTTTCTGACAAATATACTTTTTTCTCGTTGGTTTCACTCATTCTGTATAACAAAAATATTTGACAGACAACTATGATCTGTATAAGTAAAAAAGAAAATGTGGTTTAAAATAACTTTCCCAGAAAGACATCTGCATTGTTCAAATATGTACCAGTAGTAAAAGAGAATTTCTCTCGGTTGATGCTGAGTCCTGCGTTTGCGAGGTAGCATGTGTCTTCACAAACAACAGACATCAAACACGATACTTTACGCTACTGCAAACATTTAAGAACATAATTGTATTATCGTCATGAAAGTAAAAAAAAGAATGTGGAAAGGAAAAACTCAAATGCTCAACCTTCTGATAGTGTTAACAGGAATTTCTTCTTCTAATTATATGAAATGATTAATTGTTCATTTTATTGAACCCCCCACACACACACACAAACACACACACACATACATACATACATACTTACATATGTGGGTATCTTTATATCTAAAGCATGTAGCATTGAATGGGTTAAATGCCACACTCTTACATACAGCAGGTTTTTTCAATTGTATATCTCTTGTTTGGTTAGATCGTATGACTTTCAGACATTCATTGTTTAAAGACCTTTTATACACGCTGTTGACAAAAACAAGTTGCTGCTATTAGTAGTAACAGCTTTCTGTGTTGAGTGTTTGTTATCAAAGTATCATCATATATTTGGAACTAATGTAGCCAAAAATAGCCTCATGAAAATTTTACTCCTTTTTTCATATTTTCAGCTAATCACCCATCCTTTATGCATATTGTTCAAAATATAAGGAAAATTAAGAACTGTATGTTTTGTAACAGTATCTATGTGAATCATGAGATAGATAAGCTGATGATGTTAGATGATATGGAAAAAATAACATTTTCTTTTTTACCAAATGCTATAAATTCTGATGGACATCCATAAGTGAATATTGATTGAACATGGTTTTACATTTACTTTTTCATTAAAGGATATTATATCCAAGTAGTTTCAGATTTTAAATACCTCAGAATGAAGAATTGTTTTACATAAAGATCTTTCTTCCTTTTGCGTCTCTTCACCATATCCTGATTTAATGAGCATCAGGAACAGATGACAACCATTGAGGAAAAGTCCTTGTTCGGTTCTTCTTCTTATCCTTTTTTTGAAAAATTATGTTACAGGAGGGAAGCATGTCTGAGCCCCCACTCTTGTGCATCTTAGTTGCCTTCTGTGATACACAGGAGATACTTGAGTCACATTCTCTCATATCCTATGTCTTAAGGATTTATACATTTACACAATTGAAGCAATTTTAGATTCCTAGAATGGTGATATTTAGTGTCTAAAATATAGTTGGATGATATACAATATTAGAAATGCAAGTATAGGTAATCATACATAATATGTATTGGGTAATTAAACCTTAAACCACAAATTAGATGTGTACAATGAAATATTCTTCCAGAGTGAAAGTGACAAGCATGAAAGGGCTCGTGGCAGCATCCAGTTGGCTGGTGCTGTTATTTCTCCAAGTGATGAAGATTCGTATACCTTTACTGTATCTCCAGCAGCAGGGGAGTCATATAAACTGCGAGCCACTGACACTAGAGACAGACAGATGTGGCTCAACAGACTGCGAGTTGTGGCTGAGATGCATACCCGTGCCATTGCTCATGTATGTTTTATGGTTTTCTTCACCAAAGCTGATATTCTTAGTAAGCACATCATACAATGATGATACCCAAGAATTTTATTTGTTTTAAAACTAGATGTTGAATTGGAATAATATTCAGTAAAAGACGAGTATACAGATGAAAACTGTCATTACTAAATAGTAATCCTTTTGACTCTTTCTGCTTAGTGCATGTATTGAAGACTATTGGTGCATCCATTTACTTTTGCATGTGTTTTTAGTTGTATTAATGCTTATACCTCTCTCTACACACGCTCTTCAATGCTTCCAGAACCCTCACCCCCTCACCCACCTTATGACTCACTTTCGCGTCCTCAGTTCCATTTGATGTTATTTCCACTCCCGGGTATCTGAAACACTTCACTTCTACCAGATTTTCTCCATTCAAACTCACATCCCAGTAAGCAGTCCCTCTACCCGGCTAAACCTAATAACCTTGCTCTTATTCACAGTTACTCTCAACATTCTCCTTTTGTATAATCTTCCAAACTCAATCATCATCTGCAGTTTTTCACCTGAATCTGCCACTAGTACTGTGTCATCAGCAGACAAAAACTGACTCATTTCCCAGACCTTTTCATGCCATACAGACTGCATTCTTGCCCCTTTCTCCAGGACTCTTGCATTTATGTCCCTCACCACCCCATCCATAAACAAGTTAAATAGCTGTGGTAAAATCACACACCCCTGCCACAGACCGATCTTGACTTGAAACCACTCACTTCTTACATGTACACATACCTTACACACTTGATAAAAACTTCTCATTGCTTTTAGCAGTTTTCCATTTTTCCTTCCACTCCATGTATTCTTCAGACCTTCCACAAGGCATTTCTATCAAATACCTGATCCACACATCATCTGCCTCTTCTGTAACCACATTGTTCCTCCCCATTTTGATGCACTGTGCATACCTTCACCCTCTCAGTCACTACTGTCCCATACGACTTAACAGGTACACTCAACACACTTATACCTCTGTAGTTTGAACTTTTACCTTTATCGTCTTTATCTTTATACAGTAGCACTAAACATGCATTCTGCTAATCCTCAGGCACCCCACCATGATCAATACATACACTGAAAATCTTGAATAACTAATCAACATCACAGTAACCACATGCTTTTGAAATTCATATGCAATACCATCCACTCCAGTCACCTTGCCACATTTCGTCTTACGTAAGGCTTTTACTTCCTCTCCTCTCTTCACCAAACCACTTTTCATAACTTTTTCACTTTGCATATGACCCTGACCCCAGACACCCTACAATTAACACCCTGTCACCAAACACATTCAACCTGTTACCACTTCCCCTTTTTTTCCCTTCAATATTCCCATTTATTATTTTGTTTTTCTCTCAATGTTAACTTCTTTCCATAACATATTATTCTCCCTGAAGTTTACTGATACTCACACACCTCAACTTTCATTTGCCTTCCTCTTCAACCACTACACCTTCCTTTTGACCTGCTGCTTTCTCTTTTACATCTCCCAGTCTTTTGCACTCAGCAGCAACATTTCTTTGTCATGCCACCACCTTTAACTACCCTTTCTAACCTGCCCATCTACCATGTAATACATGCCAAACGCATCTCTTGCAAATGCCAGCACTGCTTCTCAAACTACTTCCCATTCCTCACATAGTTCCTTAGCTTCATTTACTATCACCTTTTGCCATTCTACACTCATTTTCTCCTGATATTTCATCTCACAAGTCTGTTTTCCAAGTTCATTTACTTTCATCACTCTTCTCACCCATACCATTTCCTCTTTTCTGAAAACCTATACAAATCTTCATCCTCACCTCCACAAGGTAATGATCAGACACCCAACCAGCTGCCCATCTTGGCAGCTTCATATCCAAAAGTCTGTCTTTTGCATGTACTAACCTATCAGTTAGTACATAATCAGATAACATCCACTGACCATCTTTCGTACTCACATGGGTATATTTCTGTATGTTCCTCTTTTTAAACCAGCCATTCTTCAGCATACATTTCCTCAAGCTTTTTGCCATATCCTTTCACATTACTGAATGCCCCATGCCTCCAGTTATACCCTTAAATACCACATTAATCACCTTTGCATTTGAATTACCTACTGCTGATAACTGGTTGCATGCATTAAAACTGCTGGCACACTTGCTCAGCTGCTCTCAAATCACTTCCCTCTCGTGATGTTTCTTCTTATGGCCAGATGCATGTGCTAATAATTGCCTGTCTCTCACAGTTCACTTTCATCTTTTATCCACATCAGTATGGAGCTCAGCTCCTTGTATTCTTTCACACGCTACCACAACTTCTGCTTCAGCAGTTGTGCTACCCCTTCCTTAGATTTTGTTCTCATACTGACCCCTGACCTTACTCATAAAGACATTTACAAACCATTCTCGCCTTTTTCCCATGAGCTCTTTTTCAGTCAGAGCCAGAACATCCAGGTTTCTCTCCTCAGACATAATACCTATCTCTCCTTTCTTCACATCTTGGCTACATCCACACACATTGATACATGCTAGCTTGAGCTTTTGAGAAGGAGGAACACTCCCCACTTGGCTAATTCTTCTGTTCCATCTTTTAGAAATTGAAATGCAACAATGGAGGTGTTTCCAGCCCACAGCTCCCACCCCATTTAGTTGCCATCTATGACATACAGGGAAGACAGAGGTAGAATTCTCCCCTCTCCCATGAATTATTGTTTTTTTTCATACATATTCGTCATTTCCCACATAAGCAAGGTAACATCAAGAACAGAGGACTGAGCCTTACCCTTCTCTGTTCCTTTTGGAAAAGTAATAACTGGAGGGAAGGAGTTCCAACTTCTGACTCCCATCCCTTTTAGTCCCCATCTACAGTGTGCAGGGAATACATGGAAAGTATTCTTTCTCCCCTTTCCCCAGGGATAATTATTTTTATTATTATTATTATCATTTATTTATCTATTTTGCTTTGTCGCTGTCTCCCGCGTTAGCGAGGTAGCGCAAGGAAACAGATGAAAGAATGGCCCAACCCACCCACATACACATGTAAATACATACACGTCCACACGCAAATATACGTACCTATACATCCCAACGTATTCATATATATACACACACAGACATATACATATATACGCATGTACATAATTCATACTGTCTGCCTTTATTCATTCCCATCGCCACCCCGCCACACATGAAATAACAATCCCCTCCCCCTTCATGCGCACGAGGTAGCGCTAGGAAAAGACAACAAAGGCCACATTCGTTCACACTCAGTCTCTAGCTGTCAAGTATAATGAACTGAAACCACAGCTCCCTTTCCACATCCAGGCCCCACAGAACTTTCCATGGTGTACCCCAGACACTTCACACACCCTGGTTCAATCTATTGACAGCACGTCGACCCCGGTATACCACATCATTCCAATTCACTCTATTCCTTGCACGCCTTTCACCCTTCTACATGTTCAGAAATCTTTTCACTCCATTTTTCCACCTCCAATTTGGTCTCCCACTTCTTCTCGTTCCCTCCACCTCTGACATATATATCCTGTTGGTCAATCTTTCCTCACTCATTCTCTCCATGTGACCAAACCATTTCAAAACACCCTCTTCTGCTCTCTCAGCCACACTTATCTCTCTTACCCTGTCATTACTTACTCGATCAAACCACCTCACACCACATATTGTCCTCAGACATCTCATTTCCAGCACATCCACCCTCCTCCGCACAACTCTATCTATAGCCCACGCCTCACAACCATATAACATTGTTGGAACCATTATTCCTTCAAACATACCCATTTTTGCTTTCTGAGATAATGTTCTCGACTTCCACTCATTCTTCAACGCTCCCAGAACTTTCGCCCCCTCCCCCACTCTATGATTCACTTCTGCTTCCATGGTTCCATCCTCTGCCAAAGCCACTCTCATATACCTAAAACACTTCACTTCCTCCAGTTTCTCTCCACTGAAACTTACTTCCCAATTAATGTTATTATTATACATATATGTGTATATGAGTGGATGGGCCATTCTTCGACTGTTTCCTGGTGCTACCTCGCTGACGCAGGAAGCAGCGATTAAGTATAATGAAAAAAAATTATTATTATTATTATCATTATTATTATTATTATTATTATTATTATTATTATCATTATTATTATTATTATTATTATTATTATTATTTTATATTTTTATTATACTTTGTCGCTGTCTCCCGTGTTTGCGAGGTAGCGCAAGGAAACAGACGAAAGAAATGGCCCAACCCCCCCATACACATGTATATACATACGTCCACACACGCAAATATACATACCTACACAGCTTTCCATGGTTTACCCCAGACGCTTCACATGCCTTGATTCAATCCACTGACAGCACGTCAACCCCGGTATACCACATCGCTCCAATTCACTCTATTCCTTGCCCTCCTTTCACCCTCCTGCATGTTCAGGCCCCGATCACACAAAATCTTTTTTTTCACTCCATCTTTCCACCTCCAATTTGGTCTCCCTCTTCTCCTCGTTCCCTCCACCTCCGACACATATATCCTCTTGGTCAATCTTTCCTCACTCATTCTCTCCATGTGCCCAAACCACTTCAAAACACCCTCTTCTGCTCTCTCAACCACGCTCTTTTTATTTCCACACATCTCTCTTACCCTTACGTTACTCACTCGATCAAACCACCTCACACCACACATTGTCCTCAAACATCTCATTTCCAGCACATCCATCCTCCTGCGCACAACTCTATCCATAGCCCACGCCTCGCAACCATACAACATTGTTGGAACCACTATTCCTTCAAACATACCCATTTTTGCTTTCCGAGATAATGTTCTCGACTTCCACACATTCTTCAAGGCCCCCAGAATTTTCGCCCCCTCCCCCACCCTATGATCCACTTCCGCTTCCATGGTTCCATCCGCTGCCAGATCCACTCCCAGATATCTAAAACACTTCACTTCCTCCAGTTTTTCTCCATTCAAACTCACCTCCCAGTTGACTTGACCCTCAACCCTACTGTACCTAATAACCTTGCTCTTATTCACATTTACTCTTAACTTTCTTCTTCCACACACTTTACCAAACTCAGTCACCAGCTTCTGCAGTTTCTCACATGAATCAGCAACCAGCGCTGTATCATCAGCGAACAACAACTGACTCACTTCCCAAGCTCTCTCATCCCCAACAGACTTCATACTTGCCCCTCTTTCCAAAACTCTTGCATTTACCTCCCTAACAACCCCATCCATAAACAAATTAAACAACCATGGAGACATCACACACCCCTGCCGCAAACCTACATTCACTGAGAACCAATCACTTTCCTCTCTTCCTACATGTACACAGGCCTTACATCCTCGATAAAAACTTTTCACTGCTTCTAACAACTTTCCTCCCACACCATATATTCTTAATACCTTCCACAGAGCATCTCTATCAACTCTGTCATATGCCTTCTCCAGATCCATAAATGCTACATACAAATCCATTTGCTTTTCTAAGTATTTCTCACATACATTCTTCAAAGCAAACACTTGATCCACACATCCTCTACCACTTCTGAAACCATTATTATTATTATTATTATTATATTGTTATTTCTTTTAAACATGTTCACTGTTTCCCATGTTAGCAAGGTAGCACCAGGAACAGATATAGAAATAACCTAATTTACTCAAATCCACTCTCTCTTGAAAATTCCTCACAAATCTCATCTCTCCAATGATGGTTCTGTAATTCCACCTCTTAACTCAATGAACATACTTTTTATTACTGTAACATCCACTTTCTTGGAAACTGTACATTATGGGAATAGCTTAACCTGCCTCTAAAAAACTGAGTATCATGTTTAGATGTCAAAACTTCCTCTTTTTGGAACTATTGCTATGTTTATACAAGGGATTGATTCGTTTTTGTGTGGAGTACTGCGCTAACATTTTGGGTGGTTCTAGCTCTGTATCCTTACTGGACAGAGTTCAGTCGAAAGTGGTCCGAGTTATAAACTGTCCTAAGCTAACTTCCAAACTGCCTTTGGCTAACTTCCAAACACGAACCCCTTGCCCTACACTGCAATGTTCGTTCACTTTTCCTCTTCTATAGGCATTACTTTGAGTTTTGTTCCCAAGAGCTGGCTGCTTGTGTGCTCCCACCACTAGCTAGAGCATGCAATACTTGGCAAGCTTCTGCATTACATGATTATTGTATAGACATCAGCAATTCAAGGGTGGGCCATTTTGATAACTCCTTCTTTCCCTACACGTCAAAGCTTTGGAGCTCTTTACCTTCTCATGTTCTTTCCCAATAGATATGACCTGGTGCATTTCAAATGATTGGTCTTTCACTTTCTCAAAAATTTGTTAATGCTTTTCTTTGTCTTTTCTTTTTCCATTTCATAATTCTCTCTATATTCAATGAAGGCCCAGCCTTGATATGGACTTTTTTCCATGACTGGAGCCTTCAACATGAAAAAGAATGTATATTGCACTGAAACCTGAGCACCTTGTCCACAACGAGACAACATGCACCTTTCTGTGGTTTCCCTAGATTGCATCACATGCCTATTTACAATACATTGTCCCTGTAAACCACATTTCTTCATCTCTTGCATGCCTCTAACCCATTTTCATGTTCAGGACCCAGGCCTTCAAATCATCTTTCTTTCAAGACATTCTACCTGCTCCTTCATGGTTATCCCTTATTATTATTATCATTATTATTATTCATTTATTATTTATTATACTTTGTCTCTGTCTCCCACGTTAGTGAGGTAGCGCAAGGAAACAGACAAAAGAATGGCCCAACCCACCCACATACACCTCCACACACGCACATATACATACCTATACATCTCAACGTATACATATATATACACACACATATACATTTTGGAAAGGATCACAATTTTGCGCTTGATCAAGATATTCCTATGAGTCACATGTTTACCAAATGGTGTCCTCGCTTCGTCTCTTCGATGTATATCAACTGACTGTTATATTTCTCTCTTGTGTCTCCCCTGATGATGTGATTATTACACGAAAGTGCACTTGGGAACTTTTCGTGTTTCATTTTCCCTGTGGACTCATAGGAACACGCCTTACATGTACATAATTCATACTGTCTGCCTTTATTCATTCCCATCGCCACCCCGCCACACATGAAATAACAACCCCCTCCCCTTGCATGTGCGCGAGGTAGCGCTAGGAAAAGACAACAAAGGCCACATTCGTTCACACTCTGTCTCTAGCTGTCATGTATAATGCACCAAAACCACAGCTCCCTTTCCATATCCAGGCCCCACAGAACTTTCCATGGTTTACCCCAGATGCTTTACATGCCCTGGTTCAATCCATTGACATCATGTCGACCCTGATATACCACATCATTCCAATTCACTCTATTACTTGCACACCTTTCACCTTATAACATTGTTGCAACCACTATTCCTTCCAACACACTTTACCAAACTCAGCCACCAACTTCTGCAGTTTCTCACCCAAATCAGCCACCAGTGCTGTATCATTAGTGAACAACAACTGACTCACTTCCCATGCCCTCTCATCCAGAACTGACTGCATACTTGCCCCTCTCTCCAAAATTCTTGCATTCACCTCCTTAACAACCCCATCCATGAACAAATTAAACAACCATGGGACACCTAGCACCCCTGATGCAAACCGACATTCACTGGGAACCAATCATTCTCCTCTCTTCCTACTCATACACATGCCTGACATCCTTGATAAAAACTTTAAACTGCTTCTAGCAACTTACATCCCACACCATATTCTCTTAATACCTTCCACAAAGCATCTCTATCAACTCTATCA
This sequence comes from Panulirus ornatus, assembly GCF_036320965.1. Taxonomy (NCBI): domain Eukaryota; kingdom Metazoa; phylum Arthropoda; class Malacostraca; order Decapoda; family Palinuridae; genus Panulirus; species Panulirus ornatus. The sequence continues at coordinate 19,362,643 of NC_092253.1, forward strand.
TATTCCTTCTCCAGATCCATAAATGCTACATACAAATCCATCTGTTTTTCTGAGTATTTCTCACATACATTCTCCAAAGCAAACACCTGATCCACACATCCTCTACCACTTCTGAAACCACACTGCTCTTCCCCAATCTGATGCTCTGTACATGCCTTGACCCTCTCAATCAATACCCTTCCATATAATTTCCCAGGAATACTCAACAAACTTATACCTCTGTACTTTGAACACTCACCTTTATCCCCTTTTCCTTTGTACAGTGGCACTATGCATGCATTCTGCCAATCCTCAGGCACTTCACCATGAACCATACATACATTGAATGTCCTTACCAACCAATCAACAATACAGTTACCCCCTTTTTTAATAGATTCCATTTCAATACCGTCCAAACGTACTGCCTTACCCGCTTTCATCTTCTGCAATGCTTTCACTGCCTCTTCTGTGTTCACCAAACCATTCTCCTTGACCCTCTCACTTCTCACACCACCTCAACCACAACACCCTATATCTGCCACTCTATCATCAAATACATTCAACAAACCTTCAAAATACTCACTCCATCTCCTTCTCTCTTCACCACTACTTGTTATTACCTCCCCATTAGCCCCCTTCATTGATGTTACCATTTGTTCTTTTGTCTTATGCACTTTATTTACCTCCTTCCAAAACATCTTTTTATTCTCCCTAAAATTTAATGATACTTTCTCACCCCAACACTCATTTGCCCTCTTTTTCACCTCTTGCACATTTCTCTTGACCTCCTGCCACTTTCTTTTATACATCTCCCAGTCATTCGCACTACTTCCCTGCAAAAATCGTCCAAACACCTCCCTCTTCTCTTTCACTAACAATCTTACTTCTTCATCCCACCAATCACTACCCTTTCTAATCTGCCCACCTCCCACCTTTCTCATGCCACAAGCTTCTTTTGCACAAGCCATCACTGCTTCCCTAAATACATCCAGTTCCTCCCCCACTCCCCTTACGTCATTTGCTCTCACCTTTTGCCATTCTGCACTCAATCTCTCATGGTACTTCCTCACACAATTCTCCTCTCCAAGCTCACTTACTCTCACCACTCTGTTCACCCCCACAATCTCTCTTCTTTTCTGAAAACCTCTACAAATCTTCACCTTCGCCTCCACAAGTTAACGATCAGACAACTCTCCAGTTGCCCCTCTCAGCACATTAACATCCAGAAATCTCTCTTTCACATGCCTATCAATTAACGTGTAAACCAATAACACTTTCTGGCTGTCTCCCCTACTCACATACATATACTCATGTATATCTCTGTTTTTAAACCAGGTATTCCCAATCACCAGTCCTTTTTCAGCACACCGATCTACAAGCTCTTCACCATTTCCATTTACAACACTGAACACTCCATGTACACCAATTATACCCTCAGTTGCCACATTGCCCACCTTTGCATTCAAATCACCCATTACTATAACCTGGTCTCATGCATCAAAGCTTCTAACACACTCACTCAGTTGCTTCCAAAACATTTGCCGCTCATTATTTTTCTTCTCATGACCAGGTACATAGGCACCAATGATCACCCGTCTCTCTCCATCCACTTTCAGTTTTATCCATATCAATCTAGAGTTTACTTTGTTACACTCTATCACATACTCCCACCACTCCTGCTTCAGGAGTAGTGCTACTCCTTCCTTTGCTCTTGTCTTCTCACCAACCCCGACTTTACTCCCGATACATAAATATCCTTATACGCCAACCCCTGACTTTACTCCCAAGACATAATTGCCCTTATATGCACATATACATACATATACATATCGTCATATACGTATACACACGGACATATACATATATACACATGTACATATTACTATTATCATTATTTATTCATTTATTATGCTTTGTCAGTGTCTCCCATGTTAGCAAGGTAGTGCAAGGAAACAGACGAAAGAATGTCCCAACCCACCCACATACACATGTATATACATACACGTCCACACACGCGTATATACATACCTATACATTTCAACGTATACATATATATACATGCATAGACATATACATATATACACATGTACATAATTCATACTTGCTGCCTTTATTCATTATCATTGTTGTTGTTGTTGTTGTTATTATGATCATTATTGTTATTTTTATTATTATCATTATTATTATTATTATTATTATTATTATTATTGTTGTTGTTGCATTTTTCACTGCAGAATCACCCACCATTGGCTCCTCGTGAGCACCGCACACCAGCAGGCAGTAATACCATAAGTGCACAACAGGTTCCATCAACTATGCCGATGGGATTAGCAGTCTTGGATGCCTTTACACAGGTGGCTGAAGTGTTAGAGGAGGCCCGTAGACAACATTCAGCCCTTGTAATTGCCATTGAAGATATGCCTTCTTATGGTAGAGTATACATGTTTTTTTTTACTTTTTTTTTTTTTTTTTTTTTTTTTTTTTAGATTTCATTGTTTAACAGTGGTGTTACCAGATTCCACCTGCTTGAGCTTTCACCAGGAGTGAAAAATGACTTTCACTGGGGTTGTCATCTATTGGTGGAAGAGAGCACAGTCTTGTTGAGGAACTTCTCATCCCAAAGTAACTCTTTATGTCTTTGCTACTGGAAGTAGTGCAGCTTTGAAGCTACAGGAGTCCTTCAGAGAGAGGGGTCCTGGGTTTGTGTATAAATGATAATAATTGTTCAATGATAATTACTATTTTCATTGATAGTTAGATCTCTTAGTGGAAAGGTAATATCTCTTTTCAGTCAGAGAGGAATATTGAGATGACATTGAATTTGGAGCCATGTACATAAGAAAGGGTAAACAGAAATATGGAAGGAATAAGAATAAGAAATAAAAGAAAAATAAATGGAAAATGTTTTTATTGGAGAGTTTGAAGCTTGAATATGCTTGTTAGACTACTGTGTGGCACTGCAGTGTGAATGTGGCCACAAAAAACAAATTGAAAAAAGAATCAATGCTTTCATGGAGTATTTTGAATGTAGGTACTGGTATGCGATGTACAGAGCCCAACCTTCTGCTGCTAAAAGCCACCAGTCAGGCTACACTGCTCTGTCTTGACCAATGTCTTGGAGTGTTAAGGACACAGCATATGTCTGCTCCACACCATCAGCCATCACCACCAGTCACTAGTGTCAAGTAAGATGATCCAGTTTCTTGTGTGTTGCCGTATTGTTTGATGAAGTGCCTTAGTGTTTAGGTAATACATGTATTGTGTATTGTAAATTGAAGTGTAGGTTTTTATAAAATGTGGAAATGATTGTATTGACAACTACAGATTCTTCACTAGTTTTATTTTTTAGGTTGGTTTATTTTGGCTGTGTGGTACACTTGATAAATGGGGAAGACCACATAGCATTTCTAACAACCAGAAAAATGTTCTCAAATTCTACAAGTGTTTTCATGTTTACTGAATAGAGTACAAAGTTTTCATAATGCATGTACCGTAATGTTTCACAATTTAATACTGTACTTCAGAAAACAATATACTGTGTACTTTTGAAAGCAGCTGAGTGATTATGCCTGTTAGTCTTGACAGCATCTTTTCTCATGTTAGTCACTGCATTTGTTATAGACATTTGTACATTCACCAGTTTAAGAGTTTCTATTAAATTTGGAGTTGGTGTTGTATTTCCTATAGCAGCATAGGTTATACTGAAGTTTATTACTTTATGATTTATATATGAATGTTGCATCTATTGGTAATTTCTGCTTGTTTTTATATGAACTGAATGTTTTATTTGTTTTGATTGTTTTTCATCAAATACTCTAGGAGTAGTCATCATAAGAGTAGTCATCATTTTTAGTTAAACAGTTGAAAAGGATAGGGTTTGGCCAATAATCTGGAGCTGACACTGATATTTTTCCTTATATTTAGTCCATGCTTTCTCTATTGTTTGTGAAATATTTCTTTGTGAACTAGAAGATACCATACTCTTGCAAAACTGTAGTATATAGTATCAAATATTCCATGTTTTGTGTTATTTTGGGGAGCTTTATTCTTAAGATATTAAGAAACTATAATTTTCCTCAGGGCAATTAATTTTGTTGATAGATTTTTGGAAGTGTTGGTTAGACACTAGTAAATCATAGCTACAGCTGACAAGAAATGCATATTTGATATTGACAGTCAACATGCTTATACTAGATAGATTTGTATGTTGGACAAGTTACTAAGGGAGACTTTGTTTCATGCAGTCCATAGTTTGCTTCACTGAACAGTAGTGAAGTGCAGTACCATAGATATCTGGGAATGGACTTGGCAGCAGTTGGAAGGTGGGAGAAGGGGCTTAAACTGGATACATTGACAATTGTGTAGATTGACAGATCAGTGTATGTTAGGGCAAAGATCGATATGTTTGAAGGTATATTATTCACAATAGTGTTGTATGTATGTGGGTTTTGGGCCTCAAATGCAGAAGAACAGAAGAGGGTGGACAGGTTGGAAATGAAATGCCTTAGGACCATATGTGGTGTGAAGTTGGTTGATTGTACGTATGTAAGATAGAGTTGTAGTAGTAACTGGAATATGTTTGAGAAAGCTGACCAGGGTGTGTTGAAATGATCCAGATACATGGAGAGGATGAGTGAAGAATGGCTGATTTTTTTTTTTTTTTTTTTTTTTTTTTTTTCAAAAGAAGAAACAGAGAAAGGGGCCAGGTGAGGATATTCCCTCAAAGGCCCAGTCCTCATCCCCTGTTCTTAACGCTACCTCGCTAATGCGGGAAATGGCAATTAGTATAAAAAAAAAAAAAAAAAGGTGCAAGAAGTGGAGGGAGCAAAGGACTCTGGAAAGGAAATGGAAGAATGGAGTGAAAGGGTCATCAGGGTTGAAAACTTTAGATGGATGAGACATGCATAGGATAAACCAAACTAGAGTGTTTGATATATGGGGTAGGGGGATGAGCTGTGATTGGGATGAACCAGGGCTTATGAAATGGCCAAGGGAATTTGTGGAATGACCAATGTGGCTTGAATGTCGATGGTATGCTGTGGTTTCAGTACATTATGCATAACAGCAAGAGAGTAGATGTGGGAGAAGTGAGGCTGCTGTTTCATCCATTCCTGGAGCTGCCTCATTAAAGTAGGAAGGAGTGAACAATTCTGAAAAAAATGTTTACATACACATCTAAATGTATATCATCTAACACACTTAACATTCCTTCAGAATATTCACTTCATCTCTTCTTTCTCTTCTCTGCCTGTTACCTCTTCCTTTCCTGTTACCCTCACGGATGCTTCCATTTGTTCTCTAGCTATCATCACTCTATTTGTCTCCTACCAAAACATTTTTCCATTCTCCCTAATGTTTGCTAATATTCTCTGACCCCATCATTCCTTTATTTTTTTGTTAGCTAAGACAGCTAACAAGACCATCTCATTAATGCTATCTATCTATCTGTCTGTATTATTTTTTATTATTATTTGTGATCGCCGTTTCTCGCATTAGAGAGGTAGTGCCGGGAAACAGATAAAGAAAGAATGGCCCATCCACTCATATACACATATATGTACATAAACACCTATACACATGCATATACATACATATACATATCAACATATGCACATATACATACACGTACACAGACATGTACATATATATACACGTGTATATATCCTACTTGCTTGCCTTCATCCATTCCTGGCACTACTCCGTCCCACAAGAAACAGCATGACTCACCCTTGCTTCAGCAAGATAGCGCCAAGAAAACAGACAAAAGAGGCCACATTCTCTAGCTGTCATGTGTAATGCACTGAAACCACAGCTCCCGATCCACATCCAGGCCCCACAGACCTTTCCATGGTTTACTCCACACATTTCACATGCCCTGGTTCAGTCCATTGACAGCACGTTGACCCCAGCATACCACATCATTCCATTTCACTCTATTCCTTGCCCACTTCTCACTCCCCTGTATGTTCAGGCCCCAGTCACTCAAAATCTTTTTCACTCAATCCTTCCACCTCCAATTTGGTCTCCCATTTCTCCTTGTTCCCTCCACCTCTCACACATATATCCTCTTTGTCAGTCTTTCCTCACTGATTTTCTCCATATGTGCAAACCATTTCAACACACCCTCTTCTACTCTCTCAACCACACTCTTTTTATATCCAAACATCTCTCTTACCCTTTCATTACTTACTCGATCATACCACCTCACACCACATATTGTCCTCAAACATTTCATTTCCAACACATCCACCCTCCTCATTACAACCCTATCTATAGCCCATGCCTCGCAACCATATAACATTGTTGGAATACTGTTCCTTCAAACATACCTATTTTTTGCTCTCCAATACAATGTTCTTTCCTTCCACACATTCTTCATTGCTCCCAGAACCTTTGCCCCCTCCCCCGCCCTGTGACTCACTTCCGCTTCCATGTTCCATTCGCTGATAAGTCCACTCCCAGATATCTAAAACACTTCATTTCCTCCAATTTTCCTCCATTCAAACTTACATCGCACTTAACTTGTCCCTCAACCCTAATAACCTAATAACCTTGCTCAGTCACCATCTTCTGCAGTTTCACACTTGAATCTGCCACCTGAGCTGTATCATCGGTGAACAACAGCTGACTCACTTCCCAGGACCTCTCATCCCCAACAGACTGCATATTCGCTCCTCTCTCCAAAACTCTTACATTTACCTCCCTAACCACCCCATCCATAAACAAATTAAACAATTATGGGGACATCCCACACACCTGTTGTAGACTAACACTCACTATGAACCAATCATTCTCCTCTCTTCCTACTCAAACACATGCCTTACAACCTTTGTAAAAACTTCACTGCTTCTAGCAACTTACCTCCCACACCATATACTCTTAAGACCTTCCACAAAGTTTCTCTGTCAACCATATCTTATGCCTTCTCCAGATCCATAAATGCTACATACAAATCCATCTGTTTTTCTAAGTATTTCTCACACACATTCTTCGAAACAAACACCTGATCCACACATCCTCTACCACTTATGAAACCACACTGCTCTTCTCCAATCTGATGCTCTGTACATGCCTTCACCATGTCAATCAATACCCTCCCATATAATGTCCCAGGAATACTCAACAAACTTATGCCTCTGTAGTTTGAACACTCACCTTAATTGCCTGTGCCTTTGTACAGTGGCACTATACATGCATTTCACCAATCCTCAGGCACTTACCATGATCCACACATACATTGAATATCCATACTGACCAATCAACAACTCAGTCATCCCCTTTCTTAATAGATTCTACTGCAGTTCCATCCAAACCTGCTGCCTTGCCGGATATCATCTTCTGCAAGGCTTTCACTACCTCTGTCTGTATACATACATATATATATATGGTTATTTGATTTGTTTATGGATTGGGTGGTTAGGGAGGTGAATGCAAGAGTTTTGGAGAGAGGGGCAAGTATGCAGTCTGTTGTGGATGAGAGGGCATAGGAAGTGATTCAGTTGTTCGCAGATGATACAGTATTGATGGCTGATTCGGGGAGAAACTGCAGAAGTTGGTGACTAAGTTTGATAAAGTGTGTGAAAGAAGAATGTTGAGAGTAAATGTGGATAAGAGCAAGGTTATTAGGCTCAGTAGGGTTGAGGGACAAGTTAATTGGGAGGTAAGTTTGAATGGAGAAAAACTGGAGGAAGTGAAGTGTTTTAGATATCTAGGAGTGGACTTAGCAGCAGATGGAACCATGGAAGCAGAAGTGAGTCACAGGGTGGGGAAGGGTGCGAAGGTTCTGGGAGTGTTGAAGAATGTGTGGAAGGCGTTAATGATATCTTGGAGAGCAAATATGGGTATGTTTGAAGGAATAGTGTTTCCAACAATGTAATATGATTGTGAGGCATGGGCTATAGATAGGGTTGTGTGGAGGAGGGTGGATGTGTTGGAAATGAAATATTTGAGGACAATAAGTGATGTGATGTGGTTTGATCAAATAAGTAATAAAAGGGTAAGAGAGATGTGTAGTAATAAGAAGAGTGTGGTTGAGAGAACTGAAGAGGGTGTGTTGATATGATTTGGACACATGGAGAGAATGAGTGAGGAAAGATTGACAGTGTGGATATATGTGTCAGGGAAGAAGTGGGAGACCAAATTGGAGGTGGAAGGATGGAGTGAAAAAGATTTTGAGCGATCGGGGCCTAAGCATTCAGGAGGGTCAAAGGCATATAAGGAATAGAGTGAATTGGAACAATGTGGTATACCGGGGTCAATGTGCTATCAATGGATCAGGGCAAGTGAAGCGTCTGGGGTAAACCATGGAAAGGCCTGTGGGGACTGGATGTGGAGAGGGAGCTGTGGTTTTAGTGCATTACACATGACAGCTAGAGACTAAGTGTGAATGAATGTGACCTTTTCATCTCTTCCTGGCACTACCTCAGTGGAGGGGGAGGGTGATATTTCCTGTGTGGCGATGGTAATGGATGAAGGCAGTAAGTATGAATATATACATGTATGTGTTATCCCTGATGATAGGGGAAAAAGAATACTTCGCACGTATTTCTTGTGTGTTGTAAAAGGCGACTTAAAGGAGAGAGAGTGGGGGGCTAGAAATCCTCCCGTCCAGTTTTGACTTTTTCTAAAGAAGGAACAGAGCAGGGGGCCAAATAAGGATTTTCCTCTCTTAGGCTCAGTCCTCAGTTCTTAACACTACCTGAAAAAAAAACATGTATATGTCTGTGTATATATGTATGTATATGTTGAAATGTATACATATGTATATGTGTATGTATGGGTGTTTATGTATATATATATGTGTCTATGAGTGGTTGGGCCATTCTTCGTCTGTTTCCTTGGGCTACCTCACTGACACGGGAAACAGCGATTATGCATAATGTATATTATTTATTTATTTATTATGCTTTGTCGCTGTCTCCCGCATTAGCGAGGTAGGGTAAGGAAACACATGAAAGAATGGCCCAACCCACCCACATACACAAGTATATATATCCGTATCCACACACGCACATATATATACCTATACATTTCAACGTGTACATATATATATATTTATTTTATTTATTATACTTTGTCGCTGTCTCCCGCGTTTGCGAGGTAGCGCAAGGAAACAGACGAAAGAAATGGCCCAACCCCCCCCCCATACACATGTATATACAAACGTCCACACACGCAAATATACATACCTACACAGCTTTCCATGGTTTACCCCAGATGCTTCACATGCCTTGATTCAATCCACTGACAGCACGTCAACCCGGTATACCACATCGCTCCAATTCACTCTATTCCTTGCCCTCCTTTCACCCTCCTGCATGTTCAGGCCCCGATCACACAAAATCTTTTTCACTCCATCTTTCCACCTCCAATTTGGTCTCCCTCTTCTCCTTGTTCCCTCCACCTCCGACACATATATCTTCTTGGTCAATCTTTCCTCACTCATCCTCTCCATGTGCCCAAACCACTTCAAAACACCCTCTTCTGCTCTCTCAACCACGCTCTTTTTATTTCCACACATCTCTCTTACCCTTACGTTACTCACTCGATCAAACCACCCCACACCACACATTGTCCTCAAACATCTCATTTCCAGCACATCCATCCTCCTGCGCACAACTCTATCCATAGCCCACGCCTCGCAACCATACAACATTGTTGGAACCACTATTCCTTCAAACATACCCATTTTTGCTTTCCGAGATAATGTTCTCGACTTCCACACATTCTTCAAGGCCCCCAGGATTTTCGCCCCCTCCCCCACCCTATGATCCACTTCCGCTTCCATGGTTCCATCCGCTGCCAGATCCTCTCCCAGATATCTAAAACACTTCACTTCCTCCAGTTTTTCTCCATTCAAACTCACCTCCCAATTGACTTGACCCTCAACCCTACTGTACCTAATAACCTTGCTGTTATTCACATTTACTCTTAACTTTCTTCTTCCACACACTTTTCCAAACTCAGTCACCAGCTTCTGCAGTTTCTCACATGAATCAGCCACCAGCGCTGTATCATCAGCGAACAACAACTGACTCACTTCCCAAGCTCTCTCATCCCCAACAGACTTCATACTTGCCCCTCTTTCCAAAACTCTTGCATTTACCTCCCTAACAACCCCATCCATAAACAAATTAAACAACCATGGAGACATCACACACCCCTGCCGCAAACCTACATTCACTGAGAACCAATCACTTTCCTCTCTTCCTACACGCACACATGCCTTACATCCTCGATAAAAACTTTTAACTGCTTCTAACAACTTTCCTCCCACACCATATATTCTTAATACCTTCCACAGAGCATCTCTATCAACTCTATCATATGCCTTCTCCAGATCCATAAATGCTACATACAAATCCATTTGCTTTTCTAAGTATTTCTCACATACATTCTTCAAAGCAAACACCTGATCCACACATCCTCTACCACTTCTGAAACCACACTGCTCTTCCCCAATCTGATGCTCTGTACATGCCTTCACCCTCTCAATCAATACCCTCCCATATAATTTACCAGGAATACTCAACAAACTTATACCTCTGTAATTTGAGCACTCACTCTTATCCCCTTTGCCTTTGTACAATGGCACTATGCACGCATTCCGCCAATCCTCAGGCACCTCACCATGAGTCATACATACATTAAATAACCTTACCAACCAGTCAACAATACAGTCACCCCCTTTTTTAATAAATTCCACTGCAATACCATCCAAACCTGCTGCCTTGCCGGCTTTCATCTTCTGCAAAGCTTTCACTACCTCTTCTCTGTTTACCAAATCATTTTCCCTAACCCTCTCACTTTGCACACCACCTCGACCAAAACACCCTATATATATATATATATATATATATATATATATATATATATATATATATATATATATATATATATATTTTTTTTTTTCTTTTTTATACTTTGTCGCTGTCTCCCGCGTTTGCGAGGTAGCGCAAGGAAACAGACGAAAGAAATGGCCCAACCCCCCCCATACACATGTATATACATACGTCCACACACGCAAATATACATACCTACACAGCTTTCCATGGTTTACCCCAGACGCTTCACATGCCTTGATTCAATCCACTGACAGCACGTCAACCCCGGTATACCACATCGCTCCAATTCACTCTATTCCTTGCCCTCCTTTCACCCTCCTGCATGTTCAGGCCCCGATCACACAAAATCTTTTTCACTCCATCTTTCCATCTCCAATTTGGTCTCCCTCTTCTCCTTGCTCCCTCCACCTCCGACACATATATCCTCTTGGTCAATCTTTCCTCACTCATCCTCTCCATGTGCCCAAACCACTTCAAGACACCCTCTTCTGCTCTCTCAACCACGCTCTTTTTATTTCCACACATCTCTCTTACCCTTACGTTACTCACTCGATCAAACCACCTCACACCACACATTGTCCTCAAACATCTCATTTCCAGCACATCCATCCTCCTGAGCACAACTCTATCCATAGCCCACGCCTCGCAACCATACAACATTGTTGGAACCACTATTCCTTCAAACATACCCATTTTTGCTTTCCGAGATAATGTTCTCGACTTCCACACATTCTTCAAGGCCCCCAGAATTTTCGCCCCCTCCCCCACCCTATGATCCACTTCCGCTTCCATGGTTCCATCCGCTGCCAGATCCACTCCCAGATATCTAAAACACTTCACTTCCTCCAGTTTTTCTCCATTCAAACTCACCTCCCAATTGACTTGACCCTCAACCCTACTGTACCTAATAACCTTGCTCTTATTCACATTTACTCTTAACTTTCTTCTTCCACACCCTTTACCAAACTCAGTCACCAGCTTCTGCAGTTTCTCACATGAATCAGCCACCAGCGCTGTATCATCAGCGAACAACAACTGACTCACTTCCCAAGCTCTCTCATCCCCAACAGACTTCATACTTGCCCCTCTTTCCAAAACTCTTGCATTTACCTCCCTAACAACCCCATCCATAAACAAATTAAACAACCATGGAGACATCACACACCCCTGCCGCAAACCTACATTCACTGAGAACCAATCACTTTCCTCTCTTCCTACACGTACACATGCCTTACATCCTCGATAAAAACTTTTCACTGCTTCTAACAACTTGCCTCCCACACCATATATTCTTAATACCTTCCACAGAGCATCTCTATCAACTCTATCATATGCCTTCTCCAGATCCATAAATGCTACATACAAATCCATTTGCTTTTCTAAGTATTTCTCACATACATTCTTCAAAGCAAACACCTGATCCACACATCCTCTACCACTTCTGAAACCACACTGCTCTTCCCCAATCTGATGCTCTGTACATGCCTTCACCCTCTCAATCAATATATATATATATATATATATATATATATATATATATATATATATATATATATATACAGAGAGAGAGAGAGAGAGAGAGAGAGAGAGAGAGAGAGAGAGAGAGACTTTTGGATGTTAATGTGCTGAGAGGTGCAACTGGAGGGATGTCTGATCATTATCTTGTGGAAGCTAAGGTGAAGATTTGTATGGGTTTTCAGAAAAGAAGAGTGAATGTTGGGGTGAAGAGGGTGGTGAGAGTAAGTGAGCTTGGGAAGGAGACTTGTGTGAGGAAGTACCAGGAGAGACTGAGTACAGAATGGAAAAAGGTGAGAACAATGGAAGTAAGGGGAGTGGGGGAGGAATGGGATGTATTTAGGGAATTGGTGATGGATTGCACAAAAGATGCTTGTGGCATGAGAAGAGTGGGAGGTGGGTTGATTAGAAAGGGTAGTGAGTGGTGGGTTGAAGAAGTATGATTATTAGTGAAAGAGAATAGAGAGGCATTTGGACGATTTTTGCAGGGAAAAAATGCAATTGAGTGGGAGATGTATAAAAGAAAGACACAGGAGGTCAAGAGAAAGGTGCAAGAGGTGAAAAAGAGGGCAAATGAGAGTTGGGATGAGAAAGTATCATTACATTTTAGGGAGAATAAAAAGATGTTCTGGAAGGAGGTAAATAAAGTGCGTAAGACAAGGGAGCAAATGGGAACTTCAGTGAAGGGCACAAATGTGGAGGTGATAACAAGTAGTGGTGATGTGAGAAGGAGAATGAGTGAGTATTTTGAAGGTTTGTTGAATGTGTTTGATGATAGAGTGGCAGATATAGGGTGTTTTGGTCGAGGTGGTGTGCAAAGTGAGAGGGTTAGGGAAAATGATTTGGTAAACAGAGAAGAGGTAGTAAAAGCTTTGCGGAAGATGAAAGCCGGCAAGGCAGCAGGTTTGGATGGTATTGCAGTGGAATTTATTAAAAAAGGGGGTGACTGTATTATTGACTGGTTGGTAAGGTTATTTGATGTATGTATGACTCATGGTGAGGTGCCTGAAGATTGACGGAATGCGTGCATAATGCCATTGTACAAAGGCAAAGGGGATAAGAGTGAGTGCTCAAATTACAGAGGTATAAGTTTGTTGAGTATTCCTGGTAAATTATATGGGAGGGTATTGATTGAGAGGGTGAAGGCATGTACAGAGCATCAGATTGGGGAAGAGCAGTGTGGTTTCAGAAGTGGTAGAGGATGTGTGGATCAGGTGTTTGCTTTGAAGAATGTATGTGAGAAATACTTAGAAAAGCAAATGGATTTGTATGTAGCATTTATGGATCTGGAGAAGGCATATGATAGAGTTGATAGAGATGCTCTGTGGAAGGTATTAAGAATATATGGTGTGGGAGGCAAGTTGTTAGAAGCAGTGAAAAGTTTTTATCGAGGATGTAAGGCATGTGTACGTGTAGGAAGAGAGGAAAGTGATTGGTTCTCAGTGAATGTAGGTTTGTAGCAGGGGTGTGTGATGTCTCCATGGTTGTTTAATTTGTTTATGGATGGGGTTGTTAAGGAGGTGAATGCAAGAGTTTTGGAAAGAGGGGCAAGTATGAAGTCTGTTGGGGATGAGAGAGCTTGGGAAGTGAGTCAGTTGTTGTTCGCTGATGATACAGCGCTGGTGGCTGATTCATGTGAGAAACTGCAGAAGCTGGTGACTGAGTTTGGTGAAGTGTGTGAAAGAAGAAAGTTAAGAGTAAATGTGAATAAGAGCAAGGTTATTAGGTACAGTAGGGTTGAGGGTCAAGTCAATTGGGAGGTGAGTTTGAATGGAGAAAAACTGGAGGAAGTAAAGTGTTTTAGATATCTGGGAGTGGATCTGGCAGCGGATGGAACCATGGAAGCGGAAGTGGATCATAGGGTGGGGGAGGGGGCGAAAATCCTGGGAGCCTTGAAGAATGTGTGGAAGTCGAGAACATTATCTCGGAAAGCAAAAATGGGTATGTTTGAAGGAATAGTGATTCCAACAATGTTGTATGGTTGCGAGGCGTGGGCTATGGATAGAGTTGTGCACAGGAGGATGGATGTGCTGGAAATGAGATGTTTGAGGACAATGTGTGGTGTGAGGTGGTTTGATCGAGTAAGTAACGTAAGGGTAAGAGAGATGTGTGGAAATAAAAAGAGCGTGGTTGAGAGAGCAGAAGAGGGTGTTTTGAAATGGTTTGGGCACATGGAGAGAATGAGTGAGGAAAGATTGACCAAGAGGATATATGTGTCGGAGGTGGAGGGAACGAGAAGTGGGAGACCAAATTGGAGGTGGAAAGATGGAGTGAAAAAGATTTTGTGTGATCAGGGCCGGAACATGCAGGAGGGTGAAAGGAGGGCAAGGAATAGAGTGAATTGGATCGATGTGATATACCGGGGTTGACGTGCTGTCAGTGGATTGAATCAGGGCATGTGAAGCGTCTGGGGTAAACCATGGAAAGCTGTGTAGGTATGTATATTTGCGTGTGTGGACGTATGTATATACATGTGTATAGGGGTGGGCTGGGCCATTTCTTTCGTCTGTTTCCTTGCGCTACCTCGCAAACGTGGGAGACAGCGACAAAGCAAATATATATATATATATATATATATATATATATATATATATATATATATATATATATATATATATATATATTTTTTTTTTTTTTTTTTATACTTTGTCGCTGTCTCCCGCGTTTGCGAGGTAGCGCAAGGAAACAGACGAAAGAAATGGCCCAACCCCCCCCCCCATACACATGTATATACATACGTCCACACACGCAAATATACAAACCTACACAGCTTTCCATGGTTTACCCCAGACGCTTCACATGCCTTGATTCACTCCACTGACAGCACGTCAACCCCGGTATACCACATCGCTCCAATTCACTCTATTCCTTATTCCTTATTCACATTTACTCTTAACTTTCTTCTTCCACACACTTTACCAAACTCAGTCACCAGCTTCTGCAGTTTCTCACATGAATCAGCCACCAGCGCTGTATCATCAGCGAACAACAACTGACTCACTTCCCAAGCTCTCTCATCCCCAACAGACTTCATACTTGCCCCTCTTTCCAAAACTCTTGCATTCACCTCCCTAACAACCCCATCCATAAACAAATTAAACAACCATGGAGACATCACACACCCCTGCCGCAAACCTACATTCACTGAGAACCAATCACTTTCCTCTCTTCCTACACGTACACATGCCTTACATCCTCGATAAAAACTTTTTACTGCTTCTAACAACTTTCCTCCCACACCATATATTCTTAATACCTTCCACAGAGCATCTCTATCAACTCTATCATATGCCTTCTCCAGATCCATAAATGCTACATACAAATCCATTTGCTTTTCTAAGTATTTCTCACATACATTCTTCAAAGCAAACACCTGATCCACACATCCTCTACCACTTCTGAAACCACACTGCTCTTCCCCAATCTGATGCTCTGTACATGCCTTCACCCTGTCAATCAATACCCTCCCATATAATTTACCAGGAATACTCAACAAACTTATACCTCTGTAATTTGAGCACTCACTCTTATCCCCTTTGCCTTTGTACAATGGCACTATGCACGCATTCCGCCAATCCTCAGGCACCTCACCATGAGTCATACATACATTAAATAACCTTACCAACCAGTCAACAATATAGTCACCCCCTTTTTTAATAAATTCCACTGCAATACCATGCAAACCTGCTGCCTTGCCAGCTTTCATCTTCCGCAAAGCTTTCACTACCTCTTCTCTGTTTACCAAATCATTTTCTCTAACCCTCTCACTTTGCACACCACCTCGTCCAAAACACCCTATATCTGCCACTCTATCATCAAACACATATATATATATATATATATATATATATATATATATATATATATATATATATATATATATATATATATTCAGAGATAAGCAGAGTCTCAGCCTTTTCAAATTCTTTGGGGAACTGTAATTCAGTGGCGTCCTCCTCTGTCGTCTCGTTTGTGGTTTGGGTTTCCGCCATATCTCACTTCTTGCATATCCATTACTGTCTGGGTTAATAATACATATACACAATCTGAAGCAGACTTACTTGACAAGACCCGAGAGTACTCGTTAACCACAACACTCACCCTTCAGAAGACTCTTCCATGCTCAGAGTGACATCTCCCAGATATTGTTGCTATTCTTGATCTATTGATAGCACCAACACTGATTTGCTCTAGAGTAGGAAAGGACCAGCAGTGTCAATGAAGCTTATTTTGCAGGCCCCTACATGTATACAGACTCAGTCTCTCCTGGTACTTTCTCACACAAGTCTCCTTCCCAAGCTCACTTACTCTCACCACCCTCTTCACCCCAACATTCACTCTTCTGAAAACCCATACAAATCTTCACCTTAGCCTCCACAAGATAATGATCAGACATCCCTCCAGTTGCACCTCTCAGCACATTAACATCCAAAAGTCTCTCTTTCGCGCGCCTGTCAATTAACACGTAATCCAATAATGCTCTCTGGCCATCTCTCCTACTTACATAAGTATACTTATGTATATCTCGCTTTTTAAACCAGGTATTCCCAATCATCAGTCCTTTTTCAGCACATAAATCTACAAGCTCTTCACCATTTCCATTTACAACACTGAACACCCCATGTATACCAATTATTCCCTCAACTGCCACATTACTCACCTTTGCATTCAAATCACCCATCACTATAACCCGGTCTCGTGCATCAAAACCACTAACACACTCATTCAGCTGCTCCCAAAACACTTGCCTCTCATGATCTTTCTTCTCATGCCTAGGTGCATATGCACCAATAATCACCCATCTCTCTCCATCAACTTTCAGTTTTACCCATATTAATCAAGAATTTACTTTCTTACATTCTATCACATACTCCCACAACTCCTGTTTCAGGAGTACTGCTACTCCTTCCCTTGCTCTTGTCCTCTCACTAACCCCTGACTTTACTCCCAAGACATTTCCAAACCACTCTTCCCCTTTACCCTTGAGCTTCGTTTCACTCAGAGCCAAAACATCCAGGTTCCTTTCCTCAAACATACTACCTATCTCTCCTTTTTTCACATCTTGGTTACATCCACACACATTTAGGCACCCCAATCTGAGCCTTCGAGGAGGATGAGCACTCCCCGCGTGACTCCTTCTTCTGTTTCCCATTTTAGAAAGTTACTCAGTTAGAGACTCAGTACAGAATGGAAAAAGGTGAGAACAATGGAAGTAAGGGGAGTGGGGGAGGAATGGGATGTATTCAGGGAATCAGTGATGGATTGCGCAAAAGATGCTTGTGGCATGAGAAGAGTGGGAGGTGGGTTGATTAGAAAGGGTAGTGAGTGGTGGGATGAAGAAGTAAGAGTATTAGTGAAAGAGAAGAGAGAGGCATTTGGACGATTTTTGCAGGGAAAAAATGCAATTGAGTGGGAGACGTATAAAAGAAAGAGACAGGAGGTCAAGAGAAAGGTGCAAGAGGTGAAAAAAAGGGCAAATGAGAGTTGGGGTGAGAGAGTATCATTAAATTTTAGGGAGAATAAAAAGATGTTCTGGAAGGAGGTAAATAAAGTGCGTAAGACAAGGGAGCAAATGGGAACTTCAGTGAAGGGCGCAAATGGGGAGGTGATAATAAGTAGTGGTGATGTGAGAAGGAGAATGAGTGAGTATTTTGAAGGTTTGTTGAATGTGTTTGATGATAGAGTGGCAGATATAGGGTGTTTTGGTCGAGGTGGTGTGCAAAGTGAGAGGGTTAGGGAAAATGATTTGGTAAACAGAGAAGAGGTAGTAAAAGCTTTGCGGAAGATGAAAGCTGGCAAGGCAGCAGGTTTGGATGGTATTGCAGTGGAATTTATTAAAAAAGGGGGTGACTGTATTATTGACTGGTTGGTAAGGTTATTTACTGTATGTATGACTCATGGTGAGGTGCCTGAGGATTGGCGGAATGCGTGCATAGTGCCATTGTACAAAGGCAAAGGGGATAAGAGTGAGTGCTCAAATTACAGAGGTATAAGTTTGTTGAGTATTCCTGGTAAATTATATGGGAGGGTATTGATTGAGAGGGTGAAAGCATGTACAGAGCATCAGATTGGGGAAGAGCAGTGTGGTTTCAGAAGTGGTAGAGGATGTGTGGATCAGGTGTTTGCTTTGAAGAATGTATGTGAGAAATACTTAGAAAAGCAAATGGATTTGTATGTAGCATTTATGGATCTGGAGAAGGCATATGATAGAGTTGATAGAGATGCTCTGTGGAAGGTATTAAGAATATATGGTGTGGGAGGCAAGTTGTTAGAAGCAGTGAAAAGTTTTTATCGAGGATGTAAGGCATGTGTACGTGTAGGAAGAGAGGAAAGTGATTGGTTCTCAGTGAATGTAGGTTTGCGGCAGGGGTATGTGATGTCTCCATGGTTGTTTAATTTGTTTATGGATGGGGTTGTTAGAGAGGTGAATGCAAGAGTTTTGGAAAGAGGGGCAAGTATGAAGTCTGTTGGGGATGAGAGAGCTTGGTAAGTGAGTCAGTTGTTGTTCGCTGATGATACAGCGCTGGTGGCTGATTCATGTGAGAAACTGCAGAAGCTGGTGACTGAGTTTGGTAAAGTGTGTGAAAGAAGAAAGTTAAGAGTAAATGTGAATAAGAGCAAGGTTATTAGGTACAGTAGGGTTGAGGGTCAAGTCAATTGGGAGGTGAGTTTGAATGGAGAAAAACTGGGGGAAGTAAAGTGTTTTAGATATCTGGGAGTGGATCTGGCAGCGGATGGAACCATGGAAGCGGAAGTGGATCATAGGGTGGGGGAGGGGGCGAAAATTCTGGAAGCCTTGAAGAATGTGTGGAATTCGAGAACATTATCTCGGAAAGCAAAAATGGGTATGTTTGAAGGAATAGTGATTCCAACAATGTTGTATGGTTGCGAGGTATGGACTATGGATAGAGTTGTGCACAGGAGGATGGATGTGCTGGAAATGAGATGTTTGAGGACAATGTGTGGTGTGAGGTGGTTTGATCGAGTAAGTAACGTAAGGGTGAGAGAGATGTGTGGAAATAAAAAGAGCGTGGTTGAGAGAGCAGAAGAGGGTGTTTTGAAATGGTTTGGGCACATGGAGAGAATGAGTGAGGAAAGGTTGACCAAGAGGATATATGTGTCGGAGGTGGAGGGAACGAGGAGAAGAGGGAGACCAAATTGGAGGTGGAAAGATGGAGTGAAAAAGATTTTGTGTGATCGGGGCCTGAACATGCAGGAGGGTGAAAGGAGGGCAAGGAATAGAGTGAATTGGAGCGATGTGGTATACCGGGGTTGACGTGCTGTCAGTGGATTGAATCAAGGCATGTGAAGTGTCTGGGGTAAACCATGGAAAGCTGTGTAGGTATGTATATTTGCGTGTGTGGACGTATGTATATACATGTGTATGGGGGTGGGCTGGGCCATTTCTTTCGTCTGTTTCCTTGCGCTACCTCGCAAACGTGGGAGACAGCGACAAAGCAAAAATATATATATATATATATATATATATATATATATATATATATATATATATATATATATATATATATATTTTTTTTTTTTTTTTTTATACTTTGTCGCTGTCTCCCGCGTTTGCGAGGTAGCGCAAGGAAACAGACGAAAGAAATGGCCCAACCCCCCCCCCCATACACATGTATATACATACGTCCACACACGCAAATATACAAACCTACACAGCTTTCCATGGTTTACCCCAGACGCTTCACATGCCTTGATTCACTCCACTGACAGCACGTCAACCCCGGTATACCACATCGCTCCAATTCACTCTATTCCTTATTCCTTATTCACATTTACTCTTAACTTTCTTCTTCCACACACTTTACCAAACTCAGTCACCAGCTTCTGCAGTTTCTCACATGAATCAGCCACCAGCGCTGTATCATCAGCGAACAACAACTGACTCACTTCCCAAGCTCTCTCATCCCCAACAGACTTCATACTTGCCCCTCTTTCCAAAACTCTTGCATTCACCTCCCTAACAACCCCATCCATAAACAAATTAAACAACCATGGAGACATCACACACCCCTGCCGCAAACCTACATTCACTGAGAACCAATCACTTTCCTCTCTTCCTACACGTACACATGCCTTACATCCTCGATAAAAACTTTTTACTGCTTCTAACAACTTTCCTCCCACACCATATATTCTTAATACCTTCCACAGAGCATCTCTATCAACTCTATCATATGCCTTCTCCAGATCCATAAATGCTACATACAAATCCATTTGCTTTTCTAAGTATTTCTCACATACATTCTTCAAAGCAAACACCTGATCCACACATCCTCTACCACTTCTGAAACCACACTGCTCTTCCCCAATCTGATGCTCTGTACATGCCTTCACCCTGTCAATCAATACCCTCCCATATAATTTACCAGGAATACTCAACAAACTTATACCTCTGTAATTTGAGCACTCACTCTTATCCCCTTTGCCTTTGTACAATGGCACTATGCACGCATTCCGCCAATCCTCAGGCACCTCACCATGAGTCATACATACATTAAATAACCTTACCAACCAGTCAACAATATAGTCACCCCCTTTTTTAATAAATTCCACTGCAATACCATCCAAACCTGCTGCCTTGCCAGCTTTCATCTTCCGCAAAGCTTTCACTACCTCTTCTCTGTTTACCAAATCATTTTCCCTAACCCTCTCACTTTGCACACCACCTCGTCCAAAACACCCTATATCTGCCACTCTATCATCAAACACATATATATATATATATATATATATATATATATATATATATATATATATATATATATATATATATATTCAGAGATAAGCAGAGTCTCAGCCTTTTCAAATTCTTTGGGGAACTGTAATTCAGTGGCGTCCTCCTCTGTCGTCTCGTTTGTGGTTTGGGTTTCCGCCATATCTCACTTCTTGCATATCCATTACTGTCTGGGTTAATAATACATATACACAATCTGAAGCAGACTTACTTGACAAGACCCGAGAGTACTCGTTAACCACAACACTCACCCTTCAGAAGACTCTTCCATGCTCAGAGTGACATCTCCCAGATATTGTTGCTATTCTTGATCTATTGATAGCACCAACACTGATTTGCTCTAGAGTAGGAAAGGACCAGCAGTGTCAATGAAGCTTATTTTGCAGGCCCCTACATGTATACAGACTCAGTCTCTCCTGGTACTTTCTCACACAAGTCTCCTTCCCAAGCTCACTTACTCTCACCACCCTCTTCACCCCAACATTCACTCTTCTGAAAACCCATACAAATCTTCACCTTAGCCTCCACAAGATAATGATCAGACATCCCTCCAGTTGCACCTCTCAGCACATTAACATCCAAAAGTCTCTCTTTCGCGCGCCTGTCAATTAACACGTAATCCAATAATGCTCTCTGGCCATCTCTCCTACTTACATAAGTATACTTATGTATATCTCGCTTTTTAAACCAGGTATTCCCAATCATCAGTCCTTTTTCAGCACATAAATCTACAAGCTCTTCACCATTTCCATTTACAACACTGAACACCCCATGTATACCAATTATTCCCTCAACTGCCACATTACTCACCTTTGCATTCAAATCACCCATCACTATAACCCGGTCTCGTGCATCAAAACCACTAACACACTCATTCAGCTGCTCCCAAAACACTTGCCTCTCATGATCTTTCTTCTCATGCCTAGGTGCATATGCACCAATAATCACCCATCTCTCTCCATCAACTTTCAGTTTTACCCATATTAATCAAGAATTTACTTTCTTACATTCTATCACATACTCCCACAACTCCTGTTTCAGGAGTACTGCTACTCCTTCCCTTGCTCTTGTCCTCTCACTAACCCCTGACTTTACTCCCAAGACATTTCCAAACCACTCTTCCCCTTTACCCTTGAGCTTCGTTTCACTCAGAGCCAAAACATCCAGGTTCCTTTCCTCAAACATACTACCTATCTCTCCTTTTTTCACATCTTGGTTACATCCACACACATTTAGGCACCCCAATCTGAGCCTTCGAGGAGGATGAGCACTCCCCGCGTGACTCCTTCTTCTGTTTCCCATTTTAGAAAGTTACTCAGTTAGAGACTCAGTACAGAATGGAAAAAGGTGAGAACAATGGAAGTAAGGGGAGTGGGGGAGGAATGGGATGTATTCAGGGAATCAGTGATGGATTGCGCAAAAGATGCTTGTGGCATGAGAAGAGTGGGAGGTGGGTTGATTAGAAAGGGTAGTGAGTGGTGGGATGAAGAAGTAAGAGTATTAGTGAAAGAGAAGAGAGAGGCATTTGGACGATTTTTGCAGGGAAAAAATGCAATTGAGTGGGAGACGTATAAAAGAAAGAGACAGGAGGTCAAGAGAAAGGTGCAAGAGGTGAAAAAAAGGGCAAATGAGAGTTGGGGTGAGAGAGTATCATTAAATTTTAGGGAGAATAAAAAGATGTTCTGGAAGGAGGTAAATAAAGTGCGTAAGACAAGGGAGCAAATGGGAACTTCAGTGAAGGGCGCAAATGGGGAGGTGATAATAAGTAGTGGTGATGTGAGAAGGAGAATGAGTGAGTATTTTGAAGGTTTGTTGAATGTGTTTGATGATAGAGTGGCAGATATAGGGTGTTTTGGTCGAGGTGGTGTGCAAAGTGAGAGGGTTAGGGAAAATGATTTGGTAAACAGAGAAGAGGTAGTAAAAGCTTTGCGGAAGATGAAAGCTGGCAAGGCAGCAGGTTTGGATGGTATTGCAGTGGAATTTATTAAAAAAGGGGGTGACTGTATTATTGACTGGTTGGTAAGGTTATTTACTGTATGTATGACTCATGGTGAGGTGCCTGAGGATTGGCGGAATGCGTGCATAGTGCCATTGTACAAAGGCAAAGGGGATAAGAGTGAGTGCTCAAATTACAGAGGTATAAGTTTGTTGAGTATTCCTGGTAAATTATATGGGAGGGTATTGATTGAGAGGGTGAAAGCATGTACAGAGCATCAGATTGGGGAAGAGCAGTGTGGTTTCAGAAGTGGTAGAGGATGTGTGGATCAGGTGTTTGCTTTGAAGAATGTATGTGAGAAATACTTAGAAAAGCAAATGGATTTGTATGTAGCATTTATGGATCTGGAGAAGGCATATGATAGAGTTGATAGAGATGCTCTGTGGAAGGTATTAAGAATATATGGTGTGGGAGGCAAGTTGTTAGAAGCAGTGAAAAGTTTTTATCGAGGATGTAAGGCATGTGTACGTGTAGGAAGAGAGGAAAGTGATTGGTTCTCAGTGAATGTAGGTTTGCGGCAGGGGTATGTGATGTCTCCATGGTTGTTTAATTTGTTTATGGATGGGGTTGTTAGGGAGGTGAATGCAAGAGTTTTGGAAAGAGGGGCAAGTATGAAGTCTGTTGGGGATGAGAGAGCTTGGTAAGTGAGTCATTTGTTGTTCGCTGATGATACAGCGCTGGTGGCTGATTCATGTGAGAAACTGCAGAAGCTGGTGACTGAGTTTGGTAAAGTGTGTGAAAGAAGAAAGTTAAGAGTAAATGTGAATAAGAGCAAGGTTATTAGGTACAGTAGGGTTGAGGGTCAAGTCAATTGGGAGGTGAGTTTGAATGGAGAAAAACTGGGGGAAGTAAAGTGTTTTAGATATCTGAGAGTGGATCTGGCAGCGGATGGAACCATGGAAGCGGAAGTGGATCATAGGGTGGGGGAGGGGGCGAAAATTCTGGAAGCCTTGAAGAATGTGTGGAATTCGAGAACATTATCTTGGAAAGCAAAAATGGGTATGTTTGAAGGAATAGTGATTCCAACAATGTTGTATGGTTGCGAGGTATGGACTATGGATAGAGTTGTGCACAGGAGGATGGATGTGCTGGAAATTAGATGTTTGAGGACAAGTGGTGTGAGGTGGTTTGATCGAGTAAGTAACGTAAGGGTGAGAGAGATGTGTGGAAATAAAAAGAGCGTGGTTGAGAGAGCAGAAGAGGGTGTTTTGAAATGGTTTGGGCACATGGAGAGAATGAGTGAGGAAAGGTTGACCAAGAGGATATATGTGTCGGAGGTGGAGGGAACGAGGAGAAGAGGGAGACCAAATTGGAGGTGGAAAGATGGAGTGAAAAAGATTTTGTGTGATCGGGGCCTGAACATGCAGGAGGGTGAAAGGAGGGCAAGGAATAGAGTGAATTGGAGCGATGTGGTATACCGGGGCTGACGTGCTGTCAGTGGATTGAATCAAGGCATGTGAAGTGTCTGGGGTAAACCATGGAAAGCTGTGTAGGTATGTATATTTGCGTGTGTGGACGTATGTATATACATGTGTATGGGGGTGGGCTGGGCCATTTCTTTCGTCTGTTTCCTTGCGCTACCTCGCAAACGTGGGAGACAGCGACAAAGCAAAAAAAAATAAAATATATATATACAGACATATACATATTTACACATGTACGTAATTCATACTTGCTGCCTTTATTTATTTCTGTCGCCACCCCACCACACATGAAATGACAACCCCCTCCCCCTGCATGTGCGCGAGGTAGCGCTAGAAAGAGACAACAAAGGCCACATTCGTTGACACTCAGTCTCTAGCTGTTATGTATAATGTACCAAAACCACAGCTCCCTATCCACATCCAGGCCCCACGAAACTTTCCAGGGTTTACCCCAGATGCTTCACATGCCCTGGTTCAATCCATTGACAGCACATCGACCTCCTGCATGTTCAGGCCCCGATTGCTCAAAATCTTTTTCACTGCATCTTTCCACCTTCAATTTGGTCTCCCACTTCTCCTCGTTCCCTCCACCTCTGACACATATATCTTCTTTGTCAATCTTTCCTCACTCATTCTCTCCATGTGACCGAACCATTTCAAAGTACCCTCTTCTGCTCTCTCAACCAAACTCTTGTTATTACCACACATCTCTCTTACCCTTTCATTACTTATTCGATCAACTCACCTCACACCACATATTGTCCTCAAACATATCATTTCCACCCTCCTCCACACAGCCCTATCTATAGCCCACACCTCGCAACCATATCACATTGTTGGAACCACTATTCCTTCAAACATACCCATTTTTCCTTTCTGAGATAATGTTCTCACCTTCCACACATTTTTCAATGCTCCCAGAACTTTTGCCCCCTCCCCCACCCTTGACTCACATCCACTTCCATGGTTCCATCCACTGCCAAACCCACTTCCAGATATCTAAAACACTTCACTTCCTCCAGTTTTTCTCCATTCAAACTTACCTCCCAATTGACTTTTCCGTCAACCCTACTGTACGTAATAACCTTCCTCTTATTCACATTTACTCTCAGCTTTCTTCTTTCACACACTTTACCAAACTCAGTCACCAGCTTCTGCAGTTTCTCACCCGAATCAGCCACCAGCACTGTATCATCAATGAACAACAACTGACTCACTTCCCAAGCCCCCTCGTCCACAACAGACAGCATACTTGCCCCTCTCTCCAAAACTCTACCATTCACCTCCTCAACTACCCCATCCATAAACAACTTAAACAACATGGAGACATCACACAACCCTGCCGCAAACCGATATTCACTGAGAACCAATCACTTTCCTCTCTTCCTACTCATACACATGCCTTACATCCTCGATAAAAACTTTTCACTGCTTCTAACAACTTGCCTCCCACACTATATATTCTTAATACCTTCCTCAGAGCATCTCTATCAACTCTATCATATGCCTTCTCCAGATCCGTAAATGCTACATATACAAATCCATTTGCTTTTCTAAATATTTCTCACATACATTCTTCAAAGTAAACACCTGATCCACACATCCTCTACCACTTCTGAAACCAAACTGCTCTTCCCCAATCTGATGCTCTGTACATGCTTTCACCCTCTCAATCAATGCCCTCCCATATAATTTCCCAGGAATACTCAACAAACTTATACCTCTGTAATTTGAGCACTCACCTTTATCCCCTTTGCCTTTGTACAATGGCACTATACATGCATTCCGCCAATCCTCAGGCACCTCACCATGAGTCATACATACATTAAATATCATTACCAACCAGTCAACACACAGTCACCCCCTATATTAATATATTCCACTGCAATACCATCCAAACCCGCTGCCTTGCCAGCTTTCGTCTTCCGCAAAGCTTTTACTACTTCTTGTCTGTTTACCAAAACATTCTCCCTAACCCTCTCACTTCGCACACCACCTCAACCAGAACACCCTATCATCTAACACATTAAACAAACCTTCAAAATACTCACTCCATCTCCTTCTCACATCACCACTACTTGTTGCTACCTCCCCATTATCCCCCTTCACTGATGTCACCATTTGTTCTCCTGTTTTACGCACTCCTTCCAAAACATCTTTTTATCCTTCCTAGAATTTGATGATACTCTTTCACCCCAGTTCTCATTTGCCCTCTTTTTCACCTCTTGCACCTTTCTCTTGACCTCCTGCCTCTTTTATCTTTTATACATCTCCCAGTCATTAGCACTGTTTCCCTGCAAAACTCGTCCAAATGCCTCTCTCTTCTCTTACACTGATAATCTTACTTCCTCATCCCACCACTCACTACCCTTTCTAATCTGCCCACCTCCCACGCTTCTCATGCCACAAGCATCTTTTGCGCAAGCCACCACTGCTTCCCTAGATACATCCCATTTCTCCCCCACTCTCCTTACATCATTTGCTCTCACCTTTTTCCATTTTACACTCTGTCTCGTCTGGTACTTCCTCACACAAGTCTCCTTCCCAAACTCACTTACTCTCACCTCTTTCTTCACCCCATCATTCTCTCTTCTTTTCTGAAAACCTCTACAAATCTTCACTTTCGCCTGCACAAGATAATGATCAGACATCCCTCAGTTGCACCTCTCAGCACATTAACATCCAAAAGTCTCTCTTTCGCGCATCTATCAATTAACACGTAATCCAATAATGCTCTCTGGCCATCTCTCCTTCTTACATATGTATACTTATGTATATCTCTCTTTTTAAACTAGGTATTCCCAATCACCATTCCTTTTTCAGCACACAACTCTACAAGCTCTTCACCATTTCCATTTACAACACTGAACACCCTGTGTACACCAATTATTCCCTCAACTGCCACATTACTTACCTTACATTCAAATCACCCATCACTATAACCCGGTCTTGTGCATCCAAACTACTAACACACTCACTCAGCTGCTCCCAGAACACTTGTCTCTCATGATCTTTCTTCTCATGCCCAGGTGCATGTGCACCAATAATCACCCATCTCTCTCCATCCACTTTCAGTTTTACCCATATCAATCCAGAGTTTACTTTCTTACACTCTATCACATACTCCCACCACTCCTGTTTCATGAGTAGTGCTACTCCTTCCTTTGCTGTTGTCCTCTCACCAACCCCTGACTTTACTCCCAAAACATTCCAAAACCACTCTTCCCCTTTACCCTTGAGCTTCGTTTCACTAAGAGCCAAAACATCCAGGTTCCTTTCCTCAAACATTCTACCTATCTTTCCTTTTTTCTTATCTTGGTTACATCCACAGACATTTAGACACCCCAATCTGAGCCTTTGAGAAGGATGAGCACTCCCCACGTGACTCCTTCTTCTGTTTCCCCTTTTAGAAAGTTAAAATACAAGGAGGGGAGGGTTTCTAGCCCCCCCGCTACCGTCCCCTTTAGTCGCCTTCTATGACACGTGAAGAATGTGTGGGAAATATTCTTTCTCCCCTATCCCTAGGGATAATGTATATGTAACATATATATCTGATGCCTGTTCCCTTTTGAAACTCCTTCAAGGGGGTGACTGTAGCAAAAGAGTACCCATAAATGAATATCATGATTAATGCATGATCATCCCATTAATAATTCAGCATTTATAAGTTATGATTACTTATGGTCACCCCATTAATGCTTTACTGGTTATAAGTTAATATGAATGTGTGGTTAACCTGCTAATAATTTGTTATTGTTATGATTAATTTATGAATATCCCTTTAATAGCTTACTGATTTACTTATTATGAATTACAGTTAATGTATAATCAACTGGCAGTAACTTATCAGTCGCAAGGTATTGTTAATATATGATCAAATTTTTAGCTTATCTGTTCATGTTAAGAAAGGGAGAGAAGCTCAAATATGACACACTGGAACAGTTTTTCTGGAAGTAACACAGAAAAATGGCTAACTCAACCCTTTATGATGGACTGCAAAGTAATAATGTTGTAAATATCCTTAAAGAACACTTTTTCCAAGACTGGAATCTGCAGCATAAAGAAAATCTAACAAGCATTGTGAGGAAAGCTCTGGATGACATTTCAGAGGGTTGAACTGTGTGTTATGTAAAAGTTGAAGGTATGCCAAGAAAGTCAAAGATGGAACCTGCATTTGTAGAAAGGAGTACACTTGCAGTCTTTTTCTGGAAAGGTATGAATTCTCTATTAGCATTGTCCTCCTGTGTTATAGAGAAGTATTGAGTCGGTAGCAATACATACAGTATTTATGAAGTACTTGAACTTATGAAAACATTGGGAAGTGTTAAAAGCTTCTTTCAGCAGATATTTTTATTATACTTGATCACCATTTCCCACGACAGAGATGTGGCACCAGGCGAAGAACAGCCCATCCACTCTTATACACATACATATAAACACCCATACATGTACATATGCATCCACATACATGTACATATCAGCATATACATACACATACACAGACATTTACATATATACATTTGTACATATTCTTACTTGCTTGCCTTCAATTCATTCCTGGTGCCAACCCGCCCCACAAGGACACAGCATCACTGCCCCCCACTTCAGTGAGGTAGCACCAGGAAACAGACAAAAAAGGACACATTCGTTCATACTCAGTCTCTAGCTGTCATGTGTAATGCACTGAAATGACAGCTTCCTATCCACATCCAGACCCCACATGGTTATCTAGATATTTCACATGCCCAGGTTCACTCCATTGACAGCATGTTGACCTCAGTATACAACATCATTCCAATTCATTCTGTTCATTGCACACCTCTCACTCTCCTGGATGTTCAGGCTCCAATCACTCAAAATCTTTCTCACTCCATCCTTCCACCTGCAATTTGGTCTCCCGTTCCCTCCACCTCTGGGACATATATCTTTGTCAGTCTTTCCTCACTGATTCTCTCCGTATGTCCAAACCATATCAGCACGCCCTCTTCTGCTCTCTCTACCATACTCTTTTTATTACCACATGTGTCTCTTACCCTTTCATTACTTATTCGATCAGATATACTAACAAAAGAGCTTGATGCTTTAACTTTTACGATCTGCTCTGAGAAATATTCAAAAGATTCTTTATTTATTCTTTTTGCACATTAGTAAGGCCTTTAGTGTTTGTTACCAACCTTTGTGAAATACATTTATTGATTTTCTATGGATTCTAAATGACATTTTAAGAAGTTAATAAAACCATCTTGATGTGAGAATAAAGCTCCAAAATATATGAAATGATTTTTATCCATGTTGAAGTTAGTTGTGGTTCTTCTGCTGACTATTATTTTCTTTTTCTTACACCCCATTACACCTATCCCTCTCCCATTTGTTATATTCCTTCTTACCTATCCTTTTATCTTTAATCTGTTTGTCATGCCTTTTCATAAATTCCCTCTTGGCTTTTTGTTTGATTTATCACCAATTTCATCACATGTATCGTATATTGCTTTTTTTCTGGTTTCTCGCAAATTGTCCTTTTCATGTTAACCTTTTGCTTCTTATGTTTTATTGTTTCCTGACCATTGCCTTTATGTTCTTTGATTTAATATGAATGTTTCATGATCATCCTTTTTGTTCACATTTTTTTTGTTGCTCCGTTTACCTTTCTTCTTGGTTTGCTTGATGATGACTTCATTGTTATATCCATGAAAATATCTCCTTGTTGATCCTAATATCTGGCCTCCTATCATAATTATATTTATCTCCATCTGTAAATTTGTACATACACATATTGACTTCTGTATTTCTTTTACGTCTATTTGTCTGTTTTCTATGTTTTGATATTAAATTGTTGTCTCCCTTTACATTGTTTAATACTTTTTTGTTTTGACAAATTTTTTTCACGTCATGATGTTTTCTTGCATGGCAATATATGTATATACACTTTAACTGTCTTACCCTACATTTGTTTCCTACATGTGCATTCATGCCTTCCATATTTCAATGCTTTCATGATCAATCTTTACCCTTAACCATTACAATATTTCTTTCTTTCACTTCCACCCCCCTTTTTTATATTTTGTTTATCTGTACTTTTGATATGTTATTCTTTTTTTTTCATGTTGGCCATTTAATGTATCTTATTCCCATCCATTTTTCAATATATTATCAAAATTTTCTGTTACTTGCTGTTGTTTTTTCTTCTTTTCCCTCCTCCCTTTGTTGCCTGTCTATTTGTCCCAAAATTTTCTTCGTATTTACTTTTCTTTCATGTAAATGTACATTTTATGCTTTTTTATCTGTACCTTTATTATTCTTTTGGCTTGCAAACTAATATTTTATACCTGACATTTTGAATGCATATGAACTTTGATTTTTATATGTTCATTGTTATTTTGTTGCTAAAATTTGCATATATTTCTGTTATTGCATAACCTTCTCCTTTCATGTGTTTAATCCCTCCTGCTTCCAAATCCTTTTTTTCATTTCCTCTATCATCAACCTTTCAATGCTCCTGACTTCCTACTTTTGTTGGGCTGTCTTTGATGTGATGGTGATGGTGCTGCTGGTGTGTCTCCTCCTGTGGTGTGTATATGTATGGGAAGGGTGGGGAGCCTGGGGGGCCGCTCTTCTCCTCGCTGCTCTCCCCTCTTGGGACGCTCCCCACGCTTCCACCGACGCACTGCTTCGGATGCCTCTGCCTTTCTTCAGCGCCGACGCTCATCTCCCACACCGTATGTACACACAGCATGATTTACACATCTATTTTCTGCCTTCTTAGACAGTGCTTCTTTTGTTCTAGTCATTGTATTGTCTTATTTTCTAATTTTAGTAGTAGCAGCTGATAGATGATTATATCCTCAGTATTATATAATGGAAACACAAAATTGTAGTCTACTAATCTGTAGTTATGTTTCATTACAGCTTTTAGATGATCGGATTATAAAGGTTTTAAACAGGAGTATGATGGAAGGAAGAGCTTGCTTTTCAACACTGAACATGTAATTATTCCTAGATATTTTTCTTGCAGTTGGCACATACCATGTCAGAAATAGAAACAATGTCTAGAAGAATTGATTAGCAAGGGGATGATTATTTACCTCCTAGCTCTCTTCACCTATTGTTTTTCGGGTAGAATGCATAAAACTGAAGAGATGAAAAAGATGAAATATAGATTGTAAGAAATGATGAAAGCTTAGAAGAGAACCAAATAATGGGAAACCATTTGAGAGAAGAGGGTTTTTCTGCAATGATATAGTCCCAAAAGAATGGATAATATTACTGTATTGCATGACAATATAAGAAGATTTATATAGGATGGACATTTAGATTATAGAAGTTTGTCTGGTTGTTATAGGAGATAAAATATATGGTTGGGTGATGACAGATATTCCCATGTACTGAGGTATAAAACTTATTAAGGGGATATCAGAAGGAATGTAGTTTTGTTGACCAGATTTTCCTTAAGAATACTTTTATAATAAAAGATGGAAAAGAGGAATATGTACTAGGAATGTATAATGTATTGCAGTATAGATATATTATATGAAACTTTTAGTAGTAACGAGATATTTTCAAGAAGAAAACTTATTGTTTTTCAATTCTGATTAACAAACTACTGGTTGATTGCCATGAGAGCTCAACCTGAGGTTACCTGGAGAACTTTTGAAAAAACAGTTCACAGAAAATAGTCCCTAGATATCAAGGTAGTGCACAGAATGTGGGAGACTCCCATTTCCACTCTTTTTTTGCATACACTATTGATGTGAAACAAGAAGATATGCTCCCCTGCCATTGCTAGAAGAATGCCTCTTAAAACAGAACTAAAGGTAGAGAAGTATATCAAGATCATTACATTGAGTAAATAGTACATTAACCAAAAATGAGCTATGCATTGTAGTTACTGATATTGTAACCAGTAAATGTACCATGTACACCAGTGGGATATATATATATATATATATATATATATATATATATATATATATATATATATATATATATATATATATATATATATGTAAATTTTTTAGAAGCAGAAGGGAAACAACAAATTCATGTGCCCAATGAGTGCTATGTGAGTGACAGAGGATATCCCATTGACAAAAGAGTAGCATTGTGTACTTCACTCTTTTAGGGTGGCACCCTAATGAATGTTGTCTTTCAGAGATTATGGAATATTATCAAAATTTAAGATATTAAGGAAAGTATTATGAGCTATTGAAACAATCCCCAGCCTTTTAACTCAGTGCTTTATCGATGTTTAGAAGTTGATGTGACACTAAGGCCTTTAAATCTTCATCTGCCATCTACATTTAAACTAAGTCTGTATCCAGTGACCCCAGCAGGTGATTGTTCCTGAAACTTACCTTGGTATGCTTGGAGATTAAGTCATGTTCCATTGTTATTTTTACAATTACTCTTCATGGTCTCTTGACGTGTTCCTACTTATTGGTTCACTGTTTTCACCGTTTGGACCTTATACAATATCATTTGTATACTCTGCTTAGTAAAGCAGGGCCTGGGTGGGAGCGAGCATGCAGCATTTTCCCACTGTGGTTGTCTCTTGTAATCCCATTAGTGTAAATCTCCCTTCCCTTCATGTAGAAGTTGTTAATCATACTAATTTTGCATTCAGTTACTGCACTCCTGAGTTAGCAATGACACCTCAGAAACAATCTTTGGGTTTCGTGTCTTCTTCATCATTGTTATATACGAAGAAGTGAGTATCATTTACAGCACATGAGGAACTAGATATTTAATGATCTTTTAATGCTGGTAAGGCAGGAGGCAAGCTTATTTGTGAGTACAGATTTAGGACCATAGTAGTCTCTGATTTAAGAGGTGGAAAAGGAACAGATTCATTTTCAGCAATAGTTCTCATGTGCTTGCATAGTACTGTATTTTTTCATTTATGTGTCATAAATTACAGCACAATATTTCTGTGTGCCCTATGGTATAATTTTTTTTTTTTTTTTTTTTGCCGCTGTCTCCCGTGTTTGCGAGGTAGCGCAAGGAAACAGACAAAAGAAATGGCCCAACCCACCCCCATACACATGTATATACATACGTCCACACACGCAAATATACATACCTACACAGCTTTCCATGGTTTACCCCAGACGCTTCACATGCCCTGATTCAATCCACTGACAGCACGTCAACCCCGGTATACCAAATCGATCCAATTCACTCTATTCCTTGCCCTCCTTTCACCCTCCTGCATGTTCAGGCCCCGATCACACAAAATCCTTTTCACTCCATCTTTCCACCTCCAATTTGGCCTCCCACTTCTCCTCGTTCCCTCCACCTCCGACACATATATCCTCTTGGTCAATCTTTCCTCACTCATTCTCTCCATGTGCCCAAACCATTTCAAAACACCCTCTTCTGCTCTCTCAACCACGCTCTTTTTATTTCCACACATCTCTCTTACCCTTACGTTACTTACTCGATCAAACCACCTCACACCACACAATGTCCTCAAACATCTCATTTCCAGCACATCCATCCTCCTGCGCACAACTCTATCCATAGCCCACGCCTCGCAACCATACAACATTGTTGGAACCACTATTCCTTCAAACATACCCATTTTTGCTTTCCGAGATAATGTTCTCGACTTCCACTCATTCTTCAAGGCTCCCAGAATTTTCGCCCCCTCCCCCACCCTATGATCCACTTCCGCTTCCATGGTTCCATCCGCTGCCAGATCCACTCCCAGATATCTAAAACACTTTACTTCCTCCAGTTTTTCTCCATTCAAACTTACCTCCCAATTGACTTGACCCTCAACCCTACTGTACCTAATAACCTTGCTCTTATTCACATTTACTCTCAACTTTCTTCTTTCACACACTTTACCAAACTCAGTCACCAGCTTCTGCAGTTTCTCACATGAATCAGCCACCAGCGCTGTATCATCAGCGAACAACAACTGACTCACTTCCCAAGCTCTCTCATCCCCAACAGACTTCATACTTGCCCCTCTTTCCAAAACTCTTGCATTCACCTCCCTAACAACCCCATCCATAAACAAATTAAACAACCATGGTGACATCACACACCCCTGCCGCAAACCTACATTCACTGAGAACCAATCACTTTCCTCTCTTCCTACATGTACACATGCCTTACATCCTCGATAAAAACTTTTCACTGCTTCTAACAACTTGCCTCCCACACCATATATTCTTAATACATTCCACAGAGCATCTCTGTCAACTCTATCATATGCCTTCTTCAGATCCATAAATGCTACATACAAATCCATTTGCTTTTCTAAGTATTTCTCACATACATTCTTCAAAGCAAACACCTGATCCACACATCCTCTACCACTTCTGAAACCACACTGCTCTTCCCCAATCTGATGCTCTATACATGCCTTCACCCTCTCAATCAATACCCTCCCATATAATTTACCAGGAATACTCAACAAACTTATACCTCTGTAATTTGAGCACTCACTCTTATCCCCTTTGCCTTTGTACAGTGGCACTATGCACGCATTCCGCCAATCCTCAGGCACCTCACCATGAGTCATACATACATTAAATAACCTTACCAACCAGTCAATAATACAGTCACCCCCTTTTTTAATAAATTCCACTGCAATACTATCCAAACCTGCTGCCTTGCCGGCTTTCATCTTCCGCAAAGCTTTTACTACCTCTTCTCTGTTTACCAAATCATTTTCCCTAACCCTCTCACTTTGCACACCACCTCAACCAAAACACCCTATATCTGCCACTCTATCATATATATGTTGTAATATTGTTTTGATTGATTCAGCAGCTCTTATTTTACTACCTATTATTCCGCTGTCATTTTTCTTTTCTTTGAAGAATCTTTTTTTTTTTTCCGCTGTCTCCCGCGTTTGCGAGGTAGCGCAAGGAAACAGACGAAAGAAATGGCCCAACCCACCCCCATACACATGTATATACATACATCCACACACGCAAAATAAACATACCTACACAGCTTTCCATGGTTTACCCCAGACGCTTCACATGCCCCGATTCAATCCACTGACAGCACGTCAACCCCGGTATACCACATCGCTCCAATTCACTCTATTCCTTGCCCTCCTTTCACCCTCCTGCATGTTCAGGCCCTGATCACACAAAATCTTTTTCACTCCATCTTTCCACCTCCAATTTGGTCTCCCTCTTCTCCTCGTTCCCTCCACCTCCGACACATATATCCTCTTGGTCAATCTTTCCTCACTCATTCTCTCCATGTGCCCAAACCATTTCAAAACACCCTCTTCTGCTCTCTCAACCACGCTCTTTTTATTTCCACACATCTCTCTTACCCTTACGTTACTTACTCGATCAAACCACCTCACACCACACATTGTCCTCAAACATCTCATTTCCAGCACATCCATCCTCCTGCGCACAACTCTATCCATAGCCCACGCCTCGCAACCATACAACATTGTTGGAACCACTATTCCTTCAAACATACTCATTTTTGCTTTCCGAGATAATGTTCTCGACTTCCACACATTCTTCAAGGCTCCCAGAATTTTCGCCCCCTCCCCCACCCTATGATCCACTTCCGCTTCCATGGTTCCATCCGCTGCCAGATCCACTCCCAGATATCTAAAACACTTCACTTCCTCCAGTTTTTCTCCATTCAAACTCACCTCCCAATTGACTTGACCCTCAACCCTACTGTACCTAATAACCTTGCTCTTATTCACATTTACTCTTAACTTTCTTCTTTCACACACTTTACCAAACTCAGTCACCAGCTTCTGCAGTTTCTCACATGAATCAGCCACCAGCACTGTATCATCAGCGAACAACAACTGACTCACTTCCCAAGCTCTCTCATCCCCAACAGACTTCATGCTTGCCCCTCTTTCCAAAACTCTTGCATTCACCTCCCTAACAACCCCATCCATAAACAAATTAAACAACCATGGAGACATCACACACCCCTGCCGCAAACCTACATTCACTGAGAACCAATCACTTTCCTCTCTTCCTACACGTACACATGCCTTACATCCTCGATAAAAACTTTTCACTGCTTCTAACAACTTGCCTCCCACACCATATATTCTTAATACCTTCCACAGAGCATCTCTATCAACTCTGTCATATGCCTTCTCCAGATCCATAAATGCTACATACAATTCCATTTGCTTTTCTAAGTATTTCTCACATACATTCTTCAAAGCAAACACCTGATCCACACATCCTCTACCACTTCTGAAACCACACTGCTCTTCCCCAATCTGATGCTCTGTACATGCTTTCACCCTCTCAGTCAATACCCTCCCATATAATTTACCGGGAATACTCAACAAACTTATACCTCTGTAATTTGAGCACTCACTCTTATCCCCTTTGCCTTTGTACAATGGCACTATGCACGCATTCCGCCAATCCTCAGGCACCTCACCGTGAGTCATTTTTTTTTTTTTTTTTTTTTATACTTTGTCGCTGTCTCCCGCGTTTGCGAGGTAGCGCAAGGAAACAGACGAAAGAAATGGCCCCCCCCCCATACACATGTACATACACACGTCCACACACGCAAATATACATACCTACACAGCTTTCCATGGTTTACCCCAGACGCTTCACATGCCTTGATTCACTCCACTGACAGCACGTCAACCCCTGTATACCACATCGCTCCAATTCACTCTATTCCTTGCCCTCCTTACACCCTCCTGCATGTTCAGGCCCCGATCACACAAAATCTTTTTCACTCCATCTTTCCACCTCCAATTTGGTCTCCCTCTTCTCCTCGTTCCCTCCACCTCCGACACATATATCCTCTTGGTCAATCTTTCCTCACTCATTCTCTCCATGTGCCCAAACCATTTCAAAACACCCTCTTCTGCTCTCTCAACCACGCTCTTTTTATTTCCACACATCTCTCTTACCCTTACGTTACTTACTCGATCAAACCACCTCACACCACACATTGTCCTCAAACATCTCATTTCCAGCACATCCATCCTCCTGCGCACAACTCTATCCATAGCCCACGCCTCGCAACCATACAACATTGTTGGAACCACTATTCCTTCAAACATACCCATTTTTGCTTTCCGAGATAATGTTCTCGACTTCCACACATTTTTCAAGGCTCCCAAAATTTTCGCCCCCTCCCCCACCCTATGATCCACTTCCGCTTCCATGGTTCCATCCGCTGACAGATCCACTCCCAGATATCTAAAACACTTCACTTCCTCCAGTTTTTCTCCATTCAAACTCACCTCCCAATTGACTTGACCCTCAACCCTACTGTACCTAATAACCTTGCTCTTATTCACATTTACCGTGAGTCATACATACATTAAATAACCTTACCAACCAGTCAACAATACAGTCACCCCCTTTTTTAATAAATTCCACTGCAATACCATCCAAACCTGCTGCCTTGCCGGCTTTCATCTTCCGCAAAGCTTTTACTACCTCTTCTCTGTTTACCAAATCATTTTCCCTAACCCTCTCACTTTGCACACCACCTCGACCAAAACACCCTATATCTGCCACTCTATCATCAAACACATTCAACAAACCTTCAAAATACTCACTCCATCTCCTTCTCACATCACCACTACTTGTTATCACCTCCCCATTTGCGCCCTTCACTGAAGTTCCCATTTGCTCCCTTGTCTTACGCACTTTATTTACCTCCTTCCAGAACATCGTTTTATTCTCCCTAAAATTTAATGATACTCTCTCACCCCAACTCTCATTTGCCCTTTTTTTCACCTCTTGCACCTTTCTCTTGACCTCCTGTCTCTTTCTTTTATACGTCTCCCACTCAACTGCATTTTTTCCCTGCAAAAATCGTCCAAATGCCTCTCTCTTCTCTTATAGTGATGGGTGATTTGAATGCAAAGGTGAGTAATGTGGCAGTTGAGGGAATAATTGGTATACATGGGGTGTTCAGTGTTGTAAATGGAAATGGTGAAGAGCTTATAGATTTATGTGCTGAAAAAGGACTGATGATTGGGAATACCTGGTTTAAAAAGCGAGATATACATAAGTATACTTATGTAAGTAGGAGAGATGGCCAGAGAGCGTTATTGGATTACGTGTTAATTGACAGGCGCGCGAAAGAGAGACTTTTGGATGCTAATGTGCTGAGAGGTGCAACTGGAGGGATGTCTGATCATTATCTTGTGGAGGCAAAGGTGAAGATTTGTATGGGTTTTCAGAAAAAAAGAGTGAATGTTTGGGTGAAGAGGGTGGTGAGAGTAAGTGAGCTTGGGAAGGAGACTTGTGTGAGGAAGTACCAGGAGAGACTGAGTACAGAATGGAAAAAGGTGAGAACAACGGAAGTAAGGGGAGTGGGGGAGGAATGGGATGTATTTAGGGAATCAGTGATGGATTGCGCAAAAGATGCTTGTGGCATGAGAAGAGTGGGAGGTGGGTTGATTAGAAAGGGTAGTGAGTGGTGGGATGAAGAAGTAAGAGTTGAAGAATCTATAATAACAAAAAGTGATTGAGCTGATCCCTGGTTGTTGTAATGGAACTTAATGAGTTTTCATTAAGTTGAATGAAGGGGAAGGCTGATCTGAGAAACCATATCCTGGTCTAGCAAAAGTGAACACTCATTAAAGTTATTGTAAGAACTGTACTGATGATGAAGTATACAACCTTAGCGAACCTGTAGGGCTTAATTTTTCAGATTAATGAGGGTTAGCTTATTGCTTGACAAAGGGAAAATATGAATACCTGATCTTATTGATGCCCAGAGACCCAAAGTTGGTGAGGAAAATGGGGAGATGAATAAATACTGAAAGGAGAGAGAGAAATTACCATCTGATCTATCAATACCTACAACAAGATTATTCCAAGAAGTAGGGATAGTACAAAGTGCTCACTGCATATTTTACTTGGTGAATAATACTGTTTCTCTGCTGCCACATACATTCCATAATTATCAGTCTTGCAGTTATCTAGAACTGACTTCAGTTATCACTTATTTACAATATCTGGATTTCTTTTAAATGTTTCTGTATTTATTCCATGTATGTTTCTTATTTTTTGTGGTAGTATAGAGAAAATCTTTTCAAATTTTGCTGGACTCTTACATATTTTTATGACAGTATTACTGAGTATTATTGACTGGTTGATTTGGATTTATGGTTCTCATTTGGCTCAGGGTTAGGTGCCAGAGGACTGATGGAGTACCTAGAAAGTGCCATAGGCAAGGGGTATAATGGTGAATGTTTGAATTACAGAAGCTATTGAATAAAAATTTTTTCCATAATGTTTATCACAGGTCAGTAATGTTATATTTTCAGTTTGGATCTGCCCTCATGTATTGGTGTTATGTATGGCATTTTGTGTATGTCTTCTATACTGGATTGGTCTCAGCTCTGCTTCAATAACATCAAGAGAGATATTGCTATTGTTGTCCTAATAATTTTAAGAAATATAGCTGAGATTCCATCTGGTCCTGGTGGAGTATTCTCTTTTGGTTGATCAGTTATTTCAGTTATATCCCAGTCTTCAAGGGCAATATCTGTAAGGACATGTTCATCAAAGTGATCAAATATTTCATAATCTCTACCTTTCCTTTTTTGTGTGCTGATAATAGACTTACAATAGGTTATTAACATTTGGCAGAGAGAGAGAGAGAGAGAGAGAGAGAGAGAGAGAGAGAGAGAGAGAGAGAGAGAGAGAGAGAGAGAGAGAGAGTCCCTGTGATGAGATTTTGCTTAAAGGCAGGGCTAGTGCATAGCACTCACTGCACCTTTTGCTTGATAAAAAATACTATTTCTGTCTGCCACTTCTTTCACTGGATTCATCTGGGAATAACTTCAACCCTGTATCATTTTCTTTTTTTGTGTGTCTGTAAGTGCTCCTCTTGCATTTCTAATTTCTTCATATCTTTCTTACAGGGCCCTTTTATAGTTTTGCTTGATACCTTTTTAGCATAATCCAAATGATTTTTACATACTAATAATTGTATGTCTTTCTTGTCGGCAATCTTTTAAGTTCACAATATCATCCTATATCCCCTCAGTTGGTTGCCTTGTAAAAATTTGCATGTATTTCTCTCTTCTTTCAAGGCGGTAAAGATCAAGTTCTTTCAGCCTTTCGTGATAGTACATATGTTCCATCACCTTGATTTTGCTTGTGAAGTGCATCTGAGTTCTCTTAACTTGTTTATTCTTGTTTGTTTGGTTGATGACCATATGACACAGCAGTATTCAGTTTTTGTTTCACAGTATTTGCATTTAACTTTTTCATCAAGAGATTTTTTTCATGTAGTGCAAGTTATCTTTATCATCAGATTTATTACTTGGTTCAGTAGTACTAAATTTTCAGTATTTTCCTTGAATTTTATTGTCTCACAAGTGTCGACTTGTAGATCTTTCGTGTTTGTCACTCTTTCTTTCACTTTCTCTGTTGGGCCTTTATATTATGTCATCAGTGTATTGTTGATTGTTCTATGATTTATTTGTTAAAATTCATCTTTGTTAGAACTCATAAGTAGATTGTGTTTGTGTTTGAGTCATTCTACCATACATCTCATTTTGATCATCAGATGATATCACATTACTTTCATGTCATCAGCAAAGCTCCTGACTAAACTTTCTTTTTCTTCTCAGTCAAAGTTTAACATCAAACATATAAAGATCACTGAGGATGATGCTGTTGCCTTTGATACCCCTAATAGAACATCTTCATCAGACATGGCTCCTATTGCTACAATGTTGAATTTTTTTAGTCTAAAACTCTTTGATCCAGCCTCCCATCTCATCCTTAATGTTTTGTTTTGCTTCAAGTAAATGTCTCTGTTTATTATTCTCAGTACATTAAAGTTTCACTAGCTTGTTCAGCCAACATCTGGCTGGCCACAAACCTACTTGAAAGCTTTGATCTTTCTCGGTTTTGAAGTTTCAGTCATTTTAGGTGTTTTAGAGGTTCAGACTCTCCTCCATTATATAACCCCCAACCCCTGCATGGGCCTCCCCCCAACCCCTAACCTCTGCATGACTCTCCCCTCCCCAACCCCCATCCCTGGCATGGCCCTCCCATTCATGACCCTCCACTTCCCTGTCTCCAACCCTTGAAATGACCTCCCATACCCTATACCCCCATCTTATGAATGGCTCTCGAGTCTCTTAAACTTCAACCCCGTCATGGCCTTTTCTTACTCTCCCTCCCTAGCACTTCCTCACCTCCCCCAGTTCCCATTCCTCCACATACTTCATCTTCCCTGACCCCACCTCCTAACCTGCCTTCAACTGTCAAGATCCTCAAACCCCGCCAACCGTTGCATGGCCCTTCCCTCCTTTAAACCTCTCCTCATATGTACCCCTCCTATCCCCTTCCCCTCCTTGCACTGCCCTCTTCTCCCACAAGCCCCTAACCCCTATATGGCAATTTCCTTTCCAGTACCTTACTCCCTGCACATCCATCCACTCCTCGACTCCCAGTACAAACCTCCCTCCCCTGACCCCCACCCCTTGCACTTCCTTTCCCTTCCTCTGAACCTCACCCTTGTACAGTTCTCCCCTCCCTACACCACCAACCTCTGCACAGCCCTTCCAACCGCAGTTGCTGTGGCCAGCTTAGACTACCATACTCATAGGTAGTTAAGTACTCTTTCTTTTGCTTTTTCTTTTTTTTTTTTTTTTTTTTTTTTTTTTACTTTGTCGCTGTCTCCCGCGTTTGCGAGGTAGCGGAAGGAAACAGACGAAAGAAATGGCCCAACCCCCCCCATACACATGTA
Organism: Panulirus ornatus; assembly: GCF_036320965.1. Taxonomy (NCBI): domain Eukaryota; kingdom Metazoa; phylum Arthropoda; class Malacostraca; order Decapoda; family Palinuridae; genus Panulirus; species Panulirus ornatus. Next base: position 19,404,862 of record NC_092253.1, read on the forward strand.
CATACACACGTCCACACACACAAATATACATACCTACACAGCTTTCCATGGTTTACCCCGGACGCTTCACATGCCTTGATTCAATCCACTGACAGCACGTCAACCCCTGTATACCACATCGCTCCAATTCACTCTATTCCTTGCCCTCCTTTCACCCTCCTGCATGTTCAGGCCCCGATCACACAAAATCTTTTTCACTCCATCTTTCCACCTCCAATTTGGTCTCCCTCTTCTCCTCGTTCCCTCCACCTCCGACACATATATCCTCTTGGTCAATCTTTCCTCACTCATTCTCTCCATGTGCCCAAACCATTTTAAAACACCCTCTTCTGCTCTCTCAACCACGCTCTTTTTATTTCCACACATCTCTCTTACCCTTACGTTACTTACTCGATCAAACCATCTCACACCACACATTGTCCTCAAACATCTCATTTCCAGCACATCCATCCTCCTGCGCACAACTCTATCCATAGCCCACGCCTCGCAACCATACAACATTGTTGGAACTACTATTCCTTCAAACATACCCATTTTTGCTTTCCGGGATAATGTTCTCGACTTCCACACATTTTTCAAGGCTCCCAAAATTTTCGCCCCCTCCCCCACCCTATGATCCACTTCCGCTTCCATGGTTCCATCCGCTGACAGATCCACTCCCAGATATCTAAAACACTTCACTTCCTCCAGTTTTTCACCATTCAAACTCACCTCCCAATTGACTTGACCCTCAACCCTACTGTACCTAATAACCTTGCTCTTATTCACATTTACTCTTAACTTTCTTCTTCCACACACTTTACCAAACTCCGTCACCAGCTTCTGCAGTTTCTCACATGAATCCGCCACCAGCGCTGTATCATCAGCGAACAACAACTGACTCACTTCCCAAGCTCTCTCATCCCCAACAGACTTCATACTTGCCCCTCTTTCCAAGACTCTTGCATTTACCTCCCTAACAACCCCATCCATAAACAAATTAAACAACCATGGAGACATCACACACCCCTGCCGCAAACCTACATTCACTGAGAACCAATCACTTTCCTCTCTTCCTACACGTACACATGCCTTACATCCTCGATAAAAACTTTTCACTGCTTCTAACAACTTGCCTCCCACACCATATATTCTTAATACCTTCCACAGAGCATCTCTATCAACTCTATCATATGCCTTCTCCAGATCCATAAATGCTACATACAAATCCATTTGCTTTTCTAAGTATTTCTCACATACATTCTTCAAAGCAAACACCTGATCCACACATCCTCTACCACTTCTGAAACCACACTGCTCTTCCCCAATCTGATGCTCTGTACATGCCTTCACCCTTTCAATCAATACCCTCCCATATAATTTACCAGGAATACTCAACAAACTTATACCTCTGTAATTTGAGCACTCACTCTTATCCCCTTTGCCTTTGTACAATGGCACTATGCACGCATTCCGCCAATCCTCAGGCACCTCACCATGAGTCATACATACATTAAATAACCTTACCAACCAGTCAACAATACAGTCACCCCCTTTTTTAATAAATTCCACTGCAATACCATCCAAACCTGCTGCCTTGCCGGCTTTCATCTTCCGCAAAGCTTTTACTACCTCTTCTCTGTTTACCAAATCATTTTCCCTAACCCTCTCACTTTGCACACCACCTCGACCCAAACACCCTATATCTGCTACTCTGTCATCAGACACATTCAACAAACCTTCAAAATACTCATTCCATCTCCTTCTCACATCACCACTACTTGTTATCACCTCCCCATTTACGCCCTTCACTGAAGTTCCGATTTGCTCCCTTGTCTTACGCACCCTATTTACCTCCTTCCAGAACATCTTTTTATTCTCCCTAAAATTTACTGATAGTCTCTCACCCCAACTCTCATTTGCCCTTTTTTTCACCTCTTGCACCTTTCTCTTGACCTCCTGTCTCTTTCTTTTATACTTCTCCCACTCAATTGCATTTTTTCCCTGCAAAAATCGTCCAAATGCCTCTCTCTTCTCTTTCACTAATACTCTTACTTCTTCATCCCACCACTCACTACCCTTTCTAAACAGCCCACCTCCCACTCTTCTCATGCCACAAGCATCTTTTGCGCAATCCATCACTGATTCCCTAAATACATCCCATTCCTCTCCCACTCCCCTTACTTCCATTGTTCTCACCTTTTTCCATTCTGTACACAGTCTCTCCTGATACTTCTTCACACAGGTCTCCTTCCCTTGCTTTTTCTACAAGAATTATAACTTTGGTTTCATGTCCATGTTTTGTTAACTTTCTTTATTCTTTCTACATTCTTTTTTATGGGATTTCATTATTTTCTTCCTAGTGTTCTTTATTTTCTCGTCAAGCTTTTTTATTCTCTTCCCACTTATTGCTAATTTTTCCTTTTTGCATGCTTTTTGATTCATCCTGTTTTCTGTCTCTTCTTCTCTTCCATTCTGCACTACTGTGTTTTTCTTTTTGGTCAGTATTAGTCCACTGATTTATTGTCATGTTTTCTTGTAGAATATTTTTGTGTTTGCCTCCATGTTATTGTCTGTGAAGGTCTCACTCCAGGTTGCACTTAAAATCTATTCACTGATCATTCTTCAGTCAATTTTGTTGTGGTCAAAATTCATGTCATTCAAACTATTTTCATCTTTGGTTCCCGTATTACATTCACAATTAGATATTTCCATGTATTTTTGATGCATTTATACATTACAGTTAGAGTGGATATGAACAAATGAGGCCATTTCTTTATCTGTTCCTAGCACTGCCTCACTAACACAAGAATGGCATACATGTATGAAAATTTCAAAACATGGTATGCTGTAGTTATGCCTATAATATTGTGATCCAACAAGCTTGTATCATTCACTTCTGTATCTGGCAATAGTGCCATGTCATTTTTAAAGATAAGGTCTATCATGTTGTTCCCCTTTGTCAGCTTTATGACTCGCCTGTACAAGGTTGAATGAGTCAAAGATTACTTAGCATTTGGAATTGTTCTTTTTCTTCTGCTGATCCATTTTTTTTTTTTTTGTATCTGTATCCTTACTTTGTGTGGTTTATGGATGTGCACATTCTGATTCATATATTTTATGTTCTCCTTGCATGTCAGTGAGCTTGGTATAATGTTGATTCTGGGTCATGGTTGTAGGGAGTGGTTCCATTTGAGACCCACGATACTGAAAATGGTGGATGGGTATTCTATTAATCGAAAAAGCTAGCTTCTCTTTGTCGCTTGGTGGCATTGCTGGTAGCATATCTATCTTTCACTATATGAGCAGTGGTTCATGTCCAGCTGTTAGAGGTGTTAGGTATGTGCAATAGGTATGAGTGTTGTTATGCACTTATATCATTACCTTTTCATATTATATCGTTTTTTTATTGTATTATTACATCATGAAGCCTTAGTTCTTATTTGATAGTGGAAACACATCACGTCCTGTCTAAATTAATTCATAATACTTATTTATCATTGTACATCTTTTTTTTTAAGTGGGTACTAGTGTTGTATTACACCTTCCTTCTTGGACATTTTGGAATAGTTAGCCATTGATCTGGAATAATGCATGATAACAGGATTATAATGGTGTAGAGATTGGATTTATGGGAAAAGGTACTCATCTGGTCATCAGAAATTAGCTTGGAAGTTTTTTTTTTTTTTTGCTGCTGTCTCCCACGTTTGCGAGGAGGCGCAAGGAAACAGACGAAAGAAATGGCCCAACCCACCCCCATACACGTGTATATACACACGTCCACACACGCAAATATACATACCTACACAGCTTTCCATGGTTTACCCCAGACGCTTCACATGCCCTGATTCAATCCACTGACAGCACGTCAACCCCGGTATACCACATCGATCCAATTCACTCTATTCCTTGCCCTCCTTTCACCCTCCTGCATGTTCAGGCCCCGATCACACAAAATCTTTTTCACTCCATCTTTCCACCTCCAATTTGGTCTCCCACTTCTCCTCGTTCCCTCCACCTCCGACACATATATCCTCTTGGTCAATCTTTCCTCACTCATTCTCTCCATGTGCCCAAACCACTTCAAAACACCCTCTTCTGCTCTCTCAACCACGCTCTTTTTATTTCCACACATCTCTCTTACCTTTACGTTACTTACTCGATCAAACCACCTCACACCACACAATGTCCTCAAACATCTCATTTCCAGCACATCCATCCTCCTGCGCACAACTCTATCCATAGCCCACGCCTCGCAACCATACAACATTGTTGGAACCACTATTCCTTCAAACATACCCATTTTTGCTTTCCGAGATGATGTTCTCGACTTCCACACATTCTTCAAGGCTCCCAGAATTTTCACCCCCTCCCCCACCCTATGATCCACTTCCGCTTCCATGGTTCCATCCGCTGCCAGATCCACTCCCAGATATCTAAAACACTTTACTTCCTCCAGTTTTTCTCCATTCAAACTTAACTCCCAATTGACTTGACCCTCAACCCTACTGTACCTAATAACCTTGCTCTTATTCACATTTACTCTTAACTTTCTTCTTTCACACACTTTACCAAACTCAGTCACCAGCTTCTGCAGTTTCTCACATGAATCAGCCACCAGCACTGTATCATCAGTGAACAACAACTGACTCACTTCCCAAGCTCTCTCATCCCCAACAGACTTCATACTTGCCCCTCTTTCCAAAACTCTTGCATTTACCTCCCTAACAACCCCATCCATAAACAAATTAAACAACCATGGAGACATCACACACCCCTGCCGCAAACCTACATTCACTGAGAACCAATCACTTTCCTCTCTTCCTACACGTACACATGCCTTACATCCTCGATAAAAACTTTTCACTGCTTCTAACAACTTGCTTGGAAGTAAAAATAATTAACTAATTTGCATTGCAATTAGGTGTCTCAAGTGCCAGTGCTGAGTTCATACTTAGAAAAGGTTTAATATTCACCAGTGTCCCGGTCAGTGTTGACATAGTAACTGTATAATTTAGTGAGCTTGAAAAAGAGTGTTATGTAAGGTGATTGAAAGTGTTATTGCAAAAATATTTGTGTATATTTTTCCTACAAGTGTGATGTCACTCTGATCTGAAGATCTTAAGATTTGTTCTATGGTTTTCTCTCAGTTTTTATAAATTGGTATGTCCTGCACTGAACATATGTTCATCCATCATTGTTAATCTGTTATGCCAGAAAAAGAAAATTTGATTGCTATTTCATATTATGTTGCTTGATGAAGCTGTTACATATTATACACAAGATTTATACTTGCAGCACTCGCCTTGGATCCCCTTCTATGCGCTCCTCATCACCTTCTCAAAGAGTGCGTACAGCCCCACATTCTCCAACTCCTGGCACTACCCAGGGCATCAGTAGAACCCCTCCATCCAGCCTCATTGGGCAACCATCAGTACCTCACACCTCTTCTGCTGCTGTGTGTAAAGAGTCAGGGGATGGCCAAGGCACAGTTAGTTCATGTTCTTCTTCTGTTACATCGGTGACACCCACATCTACTCCCACTCCTCCACCAGCTCAGTCATCACGAGCAGGTAACACATCTGAAAAGTATCTCTCGTATTAAATTGTGAGAATATAGTATTTATACCGCAGACAGTGAATTGATACTTTACATTTGAGAGATAGAAACTTATGCAGATTTATTACATAAAGTATTATGAATAAGATAAAAGTTTATGGAGATTTATTACTTAAGTGTTATTACCATGAGATTTGAACTAAATTGATTAAAGAATGGTGTAAAATTTCTGATTCATGATAAACCAAGAATTCAGCCATCCCCACCACTCTTCCTCAGATTTTTTTGCTGTGCCAGTCTAACTGTACAAATAGATGATTACAATTAGGTAGTTACAGCAAAAAAACATGGCAAGCACATTCAGCAGTCAAATATTCCAGCTGCTAGACTTCGAAGATGGTGTATCTTATCCATTTTCAGTTGTTTGTTTCATTTCAGAAATTCTAAGCATTTAACGGTGCACCTAATCAGTTAGGCTGCTGAAGTGGTCATGAGTTCCTTGTTCTGGTTAAGTGGTCTTTATTAAACTCTTTAATTTTTACTATGAACATTGTAGAGATTTTGTTTTTGGATTTTTTTCAGAGTGCTGGCAACCATGAACATTTGTTGTGATTGTTAGGCCACCCAGTCTGATGTTTTTTATATGTGTTTTGTGTTATCTCATGCTTCCTAATGTTTTTATTTTCCTTTGTGGAAGATGTTAAAGATTTCTTAAGTGACTGTGCTATACAATGTTTTTGGATACTGATGCTCATAAATGAAACATGTAGAACTGTGTTGCAAGAGATTGGGAAACTAATTTAACGGATCGAGAACTCTTTTCTCGACAGGATTGTTCATTGATTGTTCATGTCACTCTTTTTTTCCATTTATTCCATATTCTGATGTGTCAACTCAGGTTGCACTCAAAATCATCTCATATCCCTATTGTATTGGTGATAAAGGCAGAGATACACCATGAGGTCTTAAGATTTCATTGCTTGGAGTTTTTTTCTGAGGTATCCAGGGAAAACTGAGCAGGAGGTTCTCTCTGCATGTGTACTCCTTATGATCCTCCATGGAATTGTTGCTAATGGAACTCCAATGGCAGTTTGGTTGTTTAAGCTTTGCTGTATACTGGTAATTTCTAGCATATTGCTGGTGTGGACATAATTGAGATTTTCTTGTAGTGATTAGCCGTATGAAGGGAAGATTATGTCCTGACTAACAGATTCCAATGGTTAGTAAGTGATGAAGTTTGCTGGCTGCAAGGCACCATTTCATCCCCATGCAGTGATAACATAGACCTATTTGGGTTACTGAGTTCAAAGAGGCTAACTCCCCATGAACACATGCTATTTTATGAGTAAAATTATGATGTAGCCTATGCTCTCCCATGAACAACTGCTGTTTCTCAGATGCTCATAGGGTGCTACCCATAGTAAAGGAATTGTTTTCCATACTTCAAAAGTTACATGTCTTTCCACTTTAATGTGTTAAGGTCTTTTGCTTATAATCAAATTATTCAAGTTTTGCTGATGGATTGTTGCCACGATTAGCAAATCGTTTGTTTTAAGATCGTGTTTCTACCATCTTCGATTTTCAGATAATGATAATAAGAAACCAAACTGCAAATAGATTTATAGATAGTTTCAATTTTCTTGAAAGCACTTTACTGTATATGTTTTCTGATTATGTGGCAAAGGTCCTTCTGCATTTGATTTATGAAATTAGAAATCGTTTATGATTCCTTTTGGTTCAGCTGTAACACAGGAGGTACTAGTCAGTATTTCTTGATACTTTCATTTTCAATGAGGTTTGTTGATGAAGATGTACTAAAGCTTTTTCATAGATTTTAGAAATTCTCATATGAAAATTATGGCATTTGGTAAAAGAGCTGTGTTGTAGATGAGAATGTCCATCAGTTACTGAGATTGTCATTCAATGTCATTGAATTCATTACTTAGTTTATTCAATTCTTGATTGTTGTTTTCATGTTGTTTTCAATTTCACAAATGGGACTTTCTAACACCAAACAGGTTCAGGTGAAAATGAGTCTGAGGTCAGTGATGATGAATGGCCAGGAGGTGATAATGAGCTGGGTGAAGTTGGTGATGGCCAGCGGTCAGTAATCATGCATATTATCTCCCAGTTGCGTCTTGGAATGGACCTCACCCGTGTCACTTTACCGACGTTCATTCTGGAGCGTCGTTCTCTTCTTGAAATGTTTGCTGACTTCCTTGGACACCCAGACTACTTTGTCAGGTAAGGACTTTGAGAATGATTTGACAGAAGTAGTTACAGAGATACTGTTGTTGCGATTACGACATACTTCCATATACTTCATCATGTTATTCAGTTTATTCCCTTCTTCCCATACACATCACTATTTTACCGAGTAACTCATCTTTGCCATGACCCAGTTACAGTTGTACTCAGATAGACAGGTTTGACACAGCTAAAACAGTTGTGACCATTCATCCAAAGTATGAGATTTTATCCATCATTGTTCGTAGTTTTTTATCTTTCAGCTATCAGGGAGTTATGATGTTGATGGGCATAAAAGTTTATGTAAATGTAACTTAGGAAATGCTTTGGAAGCTTTAGTGAATTAAGAATTTTGATTGAAGAGTGAGCCAGAAACTTGCTTAAAGGAGTACTTGTCCCTTCTCTGATTTTTGGCTTTGACTGGTCATGACTGGTCAAAGATGAGAGTAGGAGAGATAGAAAACTTGCATAGTAAAATAGAATTAGGAGGATAAATAGAGTAGAGAATGAATTTATGAGAGGATGTATGACGTGAAGAAACCATTAAAAAGGCGCACGAATGAAAGTCTTTTCGGATGGCATGGTTAAGAAAAAAAAAATTGGCAGGTGATAGGTTGTTTAGGATGATAATTAGTTTTACATTGGCTATCACTGGTGGCTTGATTGATACTGCAGAAGCATAGACAGGGAGACAAACATAGCTGTTTGTTGGTAAACTAACATGGCTGCACACAGGGACATAAGACGTTCATATGACTTTTGATAAGAGAGTATACCACTACAAAAACATGTCAGAGGTGAAATTCTCCACTAAATAATACGTTAAAAGATTAAACTCCTGTGTAGTAGTTGGTTGGCAGTTACTGACTAAGGAGGTATATTACCAGTACTACCCACCTGGATTTTGGGAGGGTTAGTGATGCTTGCAAAGCGAGCAAGCACTAAAGTGGTTGTCAAGCTGCAGTCCCTTGACCCAGGTAGCTGTCATTTTTTTCTGCCTCACCCAAATGTGGGATACAGGTATTCTATCCTCATGCATGCATTCTCTCCTTGTCCCAAATAAGAGGACAACTTTTAACTCACACAACTCATTCTTTGCTACTCTAGACTTTCCTGTCGTAAGCTTTTTGCACTAGCCCTGCCTTTATACATAATGGTAGGAGCAATAGATAGTAGTAGAGTAGTAGGTAGGAACATTAGATAGGAGCTTTGGGTAGAAACATTAGGTAGAAATAGTAGGTAGAAGCATTAGCTGGATGCATTAGATAGAAGTAGTAGGTTGTAACTGTAGGCAGGAATATTTGGTAAACATATTAGGTAGAAATAGTTGGTAGAAACATTAGGTAGGAGCCTTTGAAAACACTGACTAGAGTTGCCATCTGCCAGTGGCCTTTTAAGGGTGAGGCACTAAAGGCTAAGAAGCAGCACTGGAGTTTAACAGTCATGGAGACTTTTGTTGTAACCACCCCCAAAGGGGACAGGCGTTAGAAATATTGATAGATAGATAGATAGTATGTATTTAGGGAAGCAGTGATGGCTTGTGCAAAGGATGCTTGTGGCATGAGAAGCGTGGGAGGTGGGTTGATTAGAAAGGGTAGTGAGTGGTGGGATGAAGAAGTAAGATTATTAGTGAAAGAGAAGAGAGAGGCATTTGGACGATTTTTGCAGGGAAAAAATGCAAATGAGTGGGAGAGGTATAAAAGAAAGAGGCAGGAGGTTAAGAGAAAGGTGCAAGAGGTGAAAAAGGAGGGCAAATGAGAGTTGGGGTGAGAGAGTATCATTAAATTTCAGGGAGAATAAAAAGATGTTTTGGAAGGAGGTAAATAAAGTGCGTAAGACAAGGGAGCAAATGGGAACTTCAGTGAAGGGGGCTAATGGGGAGATGATAACAAGTAGTGGTGATGTGAGAAGGAGATGGAGTGAGTATTTTGAAGGTTTGTTGAATGTGTTTGATGATAGAGTGGCAGATATAGGGTGTTTTGGTCGAGGTGGTTTGCAAAGTGAGAGTTAGGGAAAATGATTTGGTAAATAGAGAAGAGGTAGTAAAAGCTTTACGGAAGATGAAAGCCGGCAAAGCAGCAGGTTTGGATGGTATTGCAGTGGAATTTATTAAAAAAGGGGTGACTGTGTTGTTGACTGGTTGGTAAGGTTATTTAATGTATATATGATTCATGGTGAGGTACCTGAGGATTGGCGGAATGCTTGCATAGTGCCATTGTACAAAGGCAAAGGGGATAAGAGTGAGTGCTCAGATTACAGAGGTATAAGTTTGTTGAGTATTCCTGGTAAATCATATGGGAGGGTATTGATTGAGAGGGTGAAGGCATGTACAGAGCATCAGATTGGGGAAGAGCAGTGTGGTTTCAGAAGTGGTAGAGGATGTGTGGATCAGGTGTTTGCTTTGAAGAATGTATGTGAGAAATACTTAGAAAAACAAATGGATTTGTATGTAGCATTTATGGATCTGGAGAAGGCATATGATAGAGTTGATAGAGATGCTCTGTGGAAGGTTTTAAGAATATATGGTGTGTGAGGCAAGCTGTTAGAAGCAGTGAAAAGTTTTTATCGAGGATGTAAGGCATGTGTACGTGTGGGAAGAGAGGAAAGTGATTGGTTCTCAGTGAATGTAGGTTTGCGGCAGGGGTGTGTGATGTCTCCATGGGTGTTTAATTTGTTTATGGATGGGGTTGTTAGGGAGGTGAATGCAAGAGTTTTGGAAAGAGGGGCAAGTATGCAGTCTGTAGTGGATAAGAGAGCTTGGGAAGTGAGTCAGTTGTTGTTCGCTGATGATACAGCGCTGGTGGCTGATTCATGTAAAAAACTGCAGAAGCTGGTGACTGAGTTTGGTAAAGTGTGTGAAAGAAGAAAGTTAAGAGTAAATGTGAATAAGAGCAAGGTTATTAGGTACAGTAGGGTTGAGGGTCAGGTCAATTGGGAGGTAAGTTTGAATGGAGAAAAACTGGAGGAAGTAAAGTGTTTTAGATATCTGGGAGTGGATCTGGCAGCGGATGGAACCATGGAAGCAGAAGGGAATCATAGGGTGGGGGAGGGGGCGAAAATTCTGGGAGCCTTGAAGAATGTTTGGAAGTCGAGAACATTATCTCGGAAAGCAAAAATGGGTATGTTTGAAGGAATAGTGGTTCCAACAATGTTGTATGGTTGCGAGGCATGGGCTATGGATAGAGTTGTGCGGAGGAGGGTGGATGTGCTGGAAATGAGATATTTGAGGACAATATGTAGTGTGAGGTGGTTTGATCGAGTAAGTAATAATAGGGTAAGAGAGATGTGTGGAAATAAAAAGAGTGTGGTTGAGAGAGCAGAAGAGGGTGTTTTGAAATGGTTTGGTCACATGGAGAGAATGAGTGAGGAAAGATTGACCAAGAGGATATATGTGTCAGAGGTGGAGGGAACGAGGAGAAGTGGGAGACCAAATTGGAGGTGGAAAGATGGAGTGAAAAAAATTTTGAGTGATCGGGGCCTGAACATGCAGGAGGGTGAAAGGCGGCCAAGGAATAGTGTGAATTGGAACGATGTGGTATACCGGGGTTGACGTGCTGTCAGTGGATTGAACCAGGGCATGTGAAGCGTCTGGGGTAAACCATGGAAAGTTCTGTGGGGCCTGGATGTGGAAAGGGAGCTGTGGTTTCGGTGCATTATTACATGACAGCTAGAGACTGAGTGTGAATGAATGGGGCCTTTGGTGTCTTTTCCTAGTGCTACCTCGCACACATGAGGGGGGAGGGGGATGTAATTCCATGTGTGGCGAGGTGGCGATGGGAACAAATAAAGGCAGACAGTATGAATTATGTACATGTGTATATATGTATATGTCTGTGTGTGTATATATATGTGTACATTGAGATGTATAGGTATGTATATTTGCGTGTGTGGACGTGTATGTATATACATGTGTATGTGGGCGGGTTGGGCCATTCTTTCGTCTGTTTCCTTGCGCTACCTCGCTGACATGGGAGACAGCGACAAAGCAAAATAAATAAAAAAGGATAGATAGATAGTTCATGAATTATAAGATTTTCTGATGAAATGTACATTACAAGAGAAGTAAATTCAATAGGGACATATCATATGGAATACATGAGTTTCTGAATATGGTACCACAGCAGAAGGGTCGCATATGATCAGAACCTCATGTCATCCTGACACTGACCTGATGCCACCATCATAGCAGGTTGTAATACCTTGGCACTGTTGGTAGGCTATGCCCAAACTTCATGCTAAGATCTTCAAACCTCAGGGCCAGTATAGTTAAAGCAAGCATATTGAAGTCATCTTGATGTCCCAACCCACTGCGCTTTTCATAACTCGATGTTGAATCTTTTTTATTTGGTTCACCTGCTTCATTGTGAGGCCAACTTAGAAGAGTTGGGAACAGTATTCCAGGATGGCTGGGATGTATGTGAAGCATGCATTGACCATGTGTTGTGGGGGTGCATTAAATTTTTTGAAGGTGTATATGTGTGAAGAAGTTTGACTGGCCTTGAGGTGATGCTGTTGTCATGGTCTTTCCATGAGAGGTTGTTGGTGATTGTGACTCCCAACAATTTACAGCTCTTCACTACTGGGATGCTGTTTTCAGTTAGCACTAAGTCCGGGCAGAATTGGGGTTTCTCTAGAGTAAAGATGTTTAAAACTTAGCACTCTGGTATGGAGTTCCTAGGTGACTTGTTGCAAGGTGATGCTTGTGCTTACTTTTTCATGTGGGGATACCTCATATATAGTAAGGTTGTCAACATGCTTGAGTTGTCTGTAGGAGTCTCACAGCACTGTTCATCATGACCAGGAAATGCAATGGGTCCACACGCAGCACCTTGATGCTGTTCTTCTTCACTTACAGAGCTTCCTGGAGGGACTGCAGACTGTCTGCAACCAGTCACCAAGGAAGCTGCAGAACCAGCAGAGATGTTTGGATTGCGGTCCAAATTAAAAAAGTCACTGAATGACAACTGAGTGGTTTAAAAGGTCAAATCCTTTCTAAAAGTTGTACATGAACAAAGAAAATAGATTACTGGGCTTGTCAAGGGCTGTGTGCATATCATGAAAAAGACGAACAAGGTAGTGCATGGTAAAACATTATTTCATGGTATCATGTTGTCTGAGGCCAATACAGGGAAAGATGTCATACATGATCATTGGTGCTACAAAGCTTTCAAGGGTCTTACTAAAAAGTGGGAGTATGGCTGGTGGGTGTGAGTTTGTTTGAGATGTTGGGGTAAGATTTCTTAGATATTGGGATGATGTTTGCTTGTTACATAGGAAAGGAGCATGTCTTTCTCTGAGAACTTTGTTGTATATGTGGGTGAGCGATAAGCTCAGTTCAGTGGTAAACTCCTTTATGAATCTGATAAGAGATTATCTGGAGGTATGGCCATGTTGCTCCTCAGCTGTTAGAGATGTTTGGCCACTTCCCATGTTTGCAGTTCTTTGCTTCTTTCCTATACCAGAAGGTATGCAGAAAGAGAGTGCCTGTGAGGAAGTGTCCATTGATTTGCTTTGTGAGGCATTGGTTGTTAGGTGCACTGTCCAGGGTTATTTTCCAGGACTTAGATGTGTGATTTGTGAGGACTTCTACCTCCCAATACCAGCCTCCTTTTGTGTTGCTGCACAGGATTGGATGCAGTGATGCTACTTTCTGGATTTGGCAGAATTGATCCTGTGGCAGACCTCCATTCTCAGTTGGCATAACTGTTGGTGCTGACCTCTGCTATGTGCCTATTTATTTGTGCAATCATCGAGCCTAGATAATTATTCTGTTTGATAAAGATGATTAGTGGAATGCAGTTCTCATAGTTGGTCTGAAGTATGTGCTTAAGGTGTTCTACAGCATGGTTGAGGTCTGGAATTGATGGTTTTTGACAAAAAAAACCAAAAAACTGGGGGCTGTATATACACAAATTTAGAATTGACATTGAAACTTGCAAGTCTTTAGTAATATTGTATTGAAGGTATGCCGTGAAAAAGTTTCGTAAGAAGTTCCCAGAAACTTCATCAGAATTCTTAGATATAAACAGATAGAAATCATTTAGATTTTCATTTTATCTACCATTGAATTCACTATTGGCTCTCATTTATTACAGAGTACAATGGCTCCTACAGAACTTCTTCTAAACATGATAATCTTAAAACATGTTTGGAGACACCTCCATTCAGTCACCCTTTTCAGATATGTATTTCCTTACTATTTTCTACCACTGCCTTTGATAAAGCGAGCATTTTCTATTTGGGAATATGGGCCTAACACATGCAAGGCTAAGAACTGGAGAACCTTTAACATTTTTTCTGCCTATACCTGTCTTTAGTTTCCTTTGCATGAGCTCTCCCTTGCTTAACTTAGATATTTACAGCAATAGTAATGACCCGTACAAGTATGTAGTAAAATTGATCTTATTTCTTTCCATGGAGATTAGAAACCTCTAACCGTAAGCTTTCTGGTGTGGTTTACACCTTTCACCCTTCACAAACTAACTTTCTGTAGTTGCAGCCTTCAGCTTAGTCTGGGTCTACCTTCCCCAGCCAATCAGCAGTCGTCACTCAACAATGAAGTCATCGTCCTACCAGCTGATTTGCTGATCACTCAGGTCACCTCGCAATCCTCTGGATCCCTAAGTGTGTTAGATCCATAACTAGCTTTCCTTTTTTGGCTTTTTCTGATCTATCAGGGATAAGTATCTTTTTGTGATTTACTTAGGGTTTAGTGTATATATGTATTGTGAATTAATTTTGAGATGCTTTATAGTGTTACAGTCTTATTTCATATGTTAAATATTACTATTTTTTATGATTGTGATTGTTCCTCCCCTATTCATGTAATTTTGATTAGAACCTTAATGGGTTGTGTTCCATTTTTGCATTGATGACTTTTACTGCATAGACCCATTACAAGGGGAATGCTCAGAGGTAAGGACTAGAATGATGTCCCAGATTTACAACTTTAATACAAGCCCTAGTGTTATGCTAATTGTGGGTTGGGTGCCAATCAGTCAAGCCTTCTTCTTTTTCTGACCATTTGATCTTGACTGGCATTTCACTAGACAATAAGCTCCCATGGTTTGATCCTGGGGAAATAGAGTTATTCTATTTCTGGAGCCTTTTTCTTGCAGAGTTAGAAATACTGGGAGTGTTGGTAAGGATGAAAATCACCCCTCAAGCCATGTTAGGCAGCAAAGAGTAATTTGGCTACCTAACCTTGTGGTCCCACATCTTGACCA
This sequence comes from Panulirus ornatus, assembly GCF_036320965.1. Classification (NCBI taxonomy): domain Eukaryota; kingdom Metazoa; phylum Arthropoda; class Malacostraca; order Decapoda; family Palinuridae; genus Panulirus; species Panulirus ornatus. The sequence goes on from NC_092253.1 coordinate 19,419,874, forward strand.
TTGTTGCACAAGAGACAGTGGGGTAATGGTACCCCCTATTCTGGAATAATCTCCCATAGTTTGGTCATATGGAGAGGATGAATAGGTTAAAGAGTTTTTCTTTACATTTGACATTTAATGAGGTGCTAAACACAGACACACTGTTATCTTCTACTTCTTTCTGCAGATAAATTTCCATTGATATCATTTACTTTATGCTGCTAATTTTCCTTTTTTGATCATCAGTCATTACTTTATTCCCAGTTTTGAGGAGAGGATCAGATACATATAGCTTCTCTGAACTCTTTCATACATGTTTTCCTTTTCATTTGGTGGTGTGAATTATGTGGTATTTTTATGGTATGGTAATGTCAGTGTTGTTATTATTGTAATCTGTTGGTCTGTGCAATCTAACTTTATTTTCCATGAACCAAAGCTCATGACATTATATGAGAGATGAAGCTTTTATCAAAATGTGAGCAGTTTTAGTCCCATCTGTTCTGAAATAAGGAGACAAAAAGGCCCAACTTTCTGAGTTGATTAGAATTTAGATTGTAATACATCATATGATTAGTACTGAAAAGTAATACTGAACTATGATAATCATAAGGTTTCTAACTCTACCTCATAAGAAATAAGAGCCAAAAATAGGTTGATTTGAAAATAAGGTTGTAATACATCATATAATTTACCGCTGTGGCTGGGGCATAGAATACTTTCAAAGACAGAGCCCTTCATTAATAATTGTATGTTTTACCACCTCTGACGTTTGTCAAACTTATTGAAATGTGTTAGTTAGTTAACTTTTTTCTTGTTAGTTAGCATGCCTAGTACATTTTGTATATTTACTGATTCCACACTTTCTTTCATATCAGTATTACAGCATTTATCTCTTTAAGTTTTACATTTTATGCGCTAATGATTATAATTGTTTCTACATCATTCCATAGTGTTTTTCCCTCTTGATCATTCCAGACATCCATAATGCTTAGCAGGTGTTTCACTTTTGTGCTCCCAGCATGATTTTCATTATTATCTTTGTTTCAGAATTGGTGATGCTGCTACCCAGGAAGAGCGTATACAACAAGTGGTGAAGTGGTACTTAACTAGTATCCATGTTGGACGTAATGGTTCAGTGGCAAAGAAACCGTACAACCCAATCATTGGAGAAGTTTTCCACTGTAGTTGGCGTGTTCCTCAGGACCCCAGTCCTCCAACCGTATGTGTAACTTAACAGTGGATTACAAAATGTATTTTGATTATCTGTTTTATTTGAGTTTGATCTTCAGACCAGAAAGGGGTTATTTATTTTTTTTGTTTGTGTGTAATGTGTAAGTCTAATCATTATGTTTTAATGGACTTTGTTGATAAATAACTTTTGTCATTTATGGTGATGCAATCCCACCTCAGTAATAGAAGATTCCATAAAAGTTGTTTTTTGTTTTTTATACGGTTTCCATTCAGTCACCTTTAACTCTTTTACTGTTTAATCATTCGCATGACTCCCTCTCAGGGTATGGCTTGTGGTATCATATGACTATGTTATGGCTTTCACTCATTTGAAATCCTAATTTCCCATAGATGTTGCTATGAGCCTCTTGACATAACTGGAAGAAATATTGTGCATTTTAGTCTCCCATAGATCATCGTGGAAGGTACACATGCATTGGTTTGGCATGTTATTCCTTGTTGACTTCCAACACTATATGATACACAGGGCAATTGATGAATTAAGTGATGAAGAGGAAAGTTTATAAACAATACAAGTGAGGTGGACTAGGAAGAGAAATATGTGTCTGTAGAGGGCATAGCTGAAACTAGAACAGATCTAGAATATTTGAAGGCATATCTTGACAGGGGGAAGAATAATATCCTTGTATTCCTGTATGTCTTAGAAAGCACTAAAATTGCAGAAGCATGAGCTTAGGAAGCCCTCCCTTCCTAGTATTACAGTTTTTAGAAGTTTGAACAGAAGAAAGAGCAAGTGAGGAGTGCTTATCCTCCTAATTTACTCAGGCTAGGATGGCTGAATGTGCATGGATGCAGTTAGGTTTAGAAAAAGGCAGATATAGGTTGTATGATTGGGAACAGGAACCCTGAATGTTCTGGCTGTTAGTGTAAGTAAGCTCAAGTGGAAGGGGAAGGAATGGTGTGGGAATGCCTGGTGTTAATGTGAGTCTGAGAGCAAGGAAGTGGGGGGACAGTTTTGCTGGAGGAGGTTTTGTAGCAGCAGTGAGAGAGTAGTTTGATGATGCCATCTCTCTGGGAGTCTCTGATTAGTTTAAGGTGGGTACAAAATGAGCAAGCTGCTGCTACTTTATTGGAGGATAATGATGGGTAGGGAAACCAGTGTTTCTCCACTAAAAAGACTGGGTTTGGTCCTAACCCCAATTTTTGTTAAATAACATTTTAGAAAATCTCATGTTACAGGATGCTCCCTTGGAGAGAAAAGGGTTTTTGAAATTTCTAAGCCTACATTTCTATAATTCAGTACATAACTGCATCATGAAAGTAGCAGCATATACATGGTAATGGTAGCAGATGGAGTGAGTGAATTGTTTAGGGCAAGAGATGTTTGAGGTGAGGTACTGGGGTAATCTTGTGTGAGCGGTGAAGTGAAGAATAGCTTCTAGTGAAAGTGAAAAAATGGGCAATGTGCATATTAGTGTTGAGGCACATGCTCATTTTAGCATAATGGACCTAAGCTAAGGATGTATGTGAATAAACTAACAGATAAACACTTGATTTGCTCCCTGTAAGCTGGAATGGAATTGAAGATGAATTAATACTGATACATTTTGGTTGATTTTATAGATAATTTATTATTAAACAGAATAATAACTTCAAATTTCTGTGATGTGATTATTCAATAAAGGCACCAGCTATTGCTTAGAGAATTGAAAGCATAGAGTTGCAGTCTTGCTGCATGTTTTTAAGGATTTTTTCAGGGATTTTTCTTACTCTTTAAGCAGGACACTGTTGAGGCTTCTGATGATAAGCAAGCAGAAGGAAAGAGGAGCTCTTACATTACCATCAGATTCTCAGCTGAGCAGGTCTCCCATCATCCTCCAGGTGAGATTTATATACATTTCCATGACAGTTACACTCTCATGAAATTGCACTGGAAGTAGGTGAAAAAGGAAGGAGGTGGATGTAAGTGTGGAAATGGTAATGCGATAAGTGTGGAAGGGGAATTGTTATATCAAAAGGAGATGAAAGGAAGATGGAAAGAGTATCTTGAACTGATGAATGTTGGAGAAGGTGAGACAGCAGTTGTTTCATGCTTGGGTATGGAGGATGGAAGGAGGATACAAGTGCAAGGGCCTGTAGCAAGAAGGGAGGTGAAAAGGGCAGTAATGAGGCTAAAGGTAAGAAAAGCATTTGGAATGGATGAGATTCAGTTGAAATGCTGAAGTTTGGAGGAGATAGTATGATAGAGTTGATGCATTTAGTATGGAAACAGAAGGCTGTGCCTGAGGATTGGGTGAAAGCCTTTATTGTGACTTTATTCATCGGAAAAGGTGCTAATGATGTATGTAGCAGTTATAGGGGAATAAGTCTGTTCAGTATACTAGGAAAAGTTTATGCAAGAGTATTGTTGCTGGAGTAATGTAAGCGTTTGAATGCAGAATATGTGAGGAGCAAGGTGATTTAGGAAGGGTATGGAATGTGTGGATCAGATTTTTGTGATGAAAATGTTTGTTGAAAAGTATCTAGCAAAAGATAAGAGGTTGTATGCAGCATTCATGGATGAGAAAGCTTATGACAAAGTTGAGGGGAATGCTTCATGGGATATGTTAAGGATGTAGGGGGAAGGGAGACAATTGTTGGATGGTGTGGAAAACTTTTATAGAGTTGTGAACGCATCATGTGGATGTGAGGCAGGGCTGCGTGATGCCACTGTGGCTTTTTAACATATATATGGATGAAGTGATATGAGAAGTGAAAGCAAAACCTGGAGAACAGGGTGCAAATGTGGAGTGTGGCAGTGAGGAATGGTGGCTGGTGACAAGCCTTTTTGCAGATAATAATATGTTGTTTGCTGAGAGTGAAGCGATGTTGCAGAAGGTTGTAAGTGTCTTTTAAGATGTGTGCAAGTGTAGGCAATTGAAGGTAAATGCAAGCAAGTAAAAGGAATGTAATGTTGTTTGAAAGGAAGTAGAGTGAAAGTATAGATTTTGCAAAACCACATAGAGTGAAAGAAGAAAGTGTACTTAATGTGTTATAGATATGGTGGTAGAAAGACTGGAGGAGATGAGAGAATTAAAGTATTGATGAATTGTCTTGGGTAAATTTGGTGATATGGAAAGAGAGATAAGAGAGAGAGCAGTACAAAGGTAAAAGAGTCACTGAGTTCCTAGAAGCAATAATGAAGGGTAGAGGTGTGAGTATGGAAGTGAAAAAAGGTAAAGGAATAGCATATTCCTTCCAACCATGACTTATGTAGCCAAAACATGGACATGGAATGAATCACAGAGGTGAAGAAGAGGTTAGTGAAGCAGAAGGGTGTGTCTTTTATGATGTGTGCTAATTGTAGGCAAGTAAAAGTAAAGTATTGGTGTTTAAAAGGAAACAGAGTGAAATTATAGATTTTGCATAATCCTCTAGAGTGAAGGAAGAAAGTGTACTAAACCACATTATAGATACAGGGGAGAAAGACTAGAAGAGGTGGGAGAAATTAAGTTTTTAGGAATTATCTCAGGGTAAGTTTTTTGATACGATAGGAGAGAAGGGAGGGAGTAGAACAGGTTAGAAGAGTCATTAGGTATAGGGGAGAAAGGAACAAAGAAGGGGCCAATTGAGGATTTTTCCCTCTAAGATTCAGTCATCTGTTCTTGATGTTGCCTTGCTGATGTAGTGAATGGTGAATATATATTAAAAAAATGAATGTAATGAAGGTAAGGGACAACATAGTCATCCCAACCGTGACCTATACTGATAAAACATGGAAATGGATTGAGTCACAGAAGACGAGAATCTGGGCTGTGAAAATGAGCTATTTGAGAGGAGCATGTGATATGGCTGGATGGAATGAAGAAAGAAATGAGTTGGTTTGGTATGGCAGGAAATGCAAGGAGAGTGTATGATAGTACAATTGAAGGGATTGGTGTGAGAGCAAGACCACCTGTGACATGGGGAAAAAGAGTGGAAGAGTAACAGGGAGATAGAAATGGTAGAAGATTGCATGAAATAACATATGCAAGGGAGGCATGAAAGGACAGGATAAGTGCAGACTTTTGCCATGGTCACCCTTTTCATGGGAATTCCTGAAGGGAACAGGCATCAAAGATATAGATTGTTAGATAGACAATTTTCTTACTAAATATTATGTTGTGGCTCCTAGTTGTGTTGTTCTTGCATCTTTTGAAGAACTGTTCTCTGTTGACATTGTTTTAAAAACCAGAAGGTTATGATCTGATCAACATTTGCTCTTCTCTCTTCCATGATGGATAAATCCAAGGCCTCTAACTTTTCCTTACAATGTTGCTGTCATACTTTTGGTACCATCTTTGTTGCCCATGTCTAGACGTCTTTGTACTTCTTTAAGCGTGGTGACCAAGCTTGAAAAGCATAATCTAGTTTTGACCTAATATAGAATGTGAACACCTATTTTATTTCATTATGGGACTCTAGTGATAGGTTAGGGATGATGTCTCCCTCTGGGTCCCTTTCACACCCAGATTCCTATGGCTTATTTCCATCTTGATAATATTCATATTGAGACTGTCCTTCACTGTATCCCATCCTTGTTGCTTTGTACTTATTTTGGTTGAATTGCGTCAACCATGTATCGGACCAGCTTCAGAGTATATGTAAGTTTTCTTGCGGGATGGTGCATTCCTCTTCACTTTTTGCCTCCCTCATAATTTTGGCATCTTTTGCAAACATATTCAGGCAGAAGTCTAGTCCCTGTGAAAGATCATTCACATAAATGAAAAAACAATGGTTCTAGAACAGAACTGTTGTACAGTATACCACTGGTCACCTCAGCCCATATTCAGAAGTTATCTCTGAGATATACTAACCTTCATTCCATTGAAGTAGTTTGCCCTCAGTTCCTAACTGAAGATGCAGCTTCTTTCCCAGCTGCCAATGTGGTACAGTATCAGATGCTCTGTGGGAGTCCCCGTACGGACAATCCACCCTTCCTTTTCTTCCGTCTGAAGTGGAGTTCACACTCTCATAGAACTCTTTAAGAGGTTTGTTATACATGATTTTTTTTCCCCTGAAAATCTACTGTCTCTTACTTAGGTAATTTCTTCTTTGCATATAGTCAACCATTTGCTTTCTAAGTACCTTTTCCAGTACTATACTCACAACATTCATCATGGTGACTAGTTTGTAGTTCAGCTTTTTTTTTTTTTGGTCTCCCCTTTTAAGGGTGGATATAATGTTTGCCCTCTTCCACTTCCTTGGCACTTTACCCTTCTCTGGTAGAATTTTGAACAACATTCTTAGTGGTATATCAAGTGTATCTGCTTTTATTATCAGCACATATTGAGAAATTTCATCAGGACCATGAGCCTTATATGAGTCAAAACCTTTTAGTATTCTGTGTATGTCTTCTAGAATTTTTTTTTTTGTGCACTCCAATATTTCCTCATTACTCTGTATCATTTTATACAGGGCATTGCACATAGGTGGGAAATCATCTGTAATGAAGTTTTGGAGCTTTGATGTTATATCCTGTATGAATTCTGGCTACTGTGTTTTATTTCTTTTTGCACCTGTGTGGGTTGAGGGAGTTCAATGAAGTGTAACAGAATGGGTAAGTGGTCAGAAGAAAGCTTATGTATTGTGCTCCAAGTGATCCTTCTGTGCATTTCTTATGTACAAAACATGATATTTGGTGAGGTTGGCTGCTGCAGTAGGAGTATGAATAGCTGGTTGCTTAGGGTCAGGAGTTCAAAGTTCACTAAGGGATCTTGTGTGTGAGTGTTGAAGATGGGTTTTGAAATCTCCATGTAAATGTAAGTCTTTAGGAATCCTGGATAGATGCTGTAGTTGGCAAATGTATCTGGTAGGGCAGGTGGTTAGGGGAAATATTTATTTATTTATTTATTTTGCTTTGTCGCTGTCTCCCGCGTTAGCGAGGTAGCACAAGGAAACAGACGAAAGAATGGCCCAACCCGCCCACATACACATGTATATACATACATGTCCACCCATGCACAGTATACATACCTATACATCTCAATGTACACTTATATATACACACACAGACATATACATATATACACATGTTCATAATTCATACTGTCTGCCTTTATTTGTTCCCATCGCCACCTCGCCACACATGGAATAACAACCCCCTCCCCCCTCATGTGTGCGAGGTAACGCTAGGAAAAACACCAAAGGCCCCATTTGTTCACACTCAGTCTCTAGCTGTCATGTAATAATGCACCGAAACCACAGCTCCCTTTCCACATCCAGGCCCCACACACTTTGCATGGTTTACCCCAGACGCTTCACATGCCCTGGTTCAATCCATTGACAGCACGTCGACCCCGGTATACCACATCGTTCCTATTCACTCTATTCCTTGCACGCCTTTCACCCTCCTGCATGTTCAGGCTCCTATCACTCAAAAGCTTTTTCACTCCATCTTTCCACCTCCAATTTGGTCTCCCACTTCTCCTCGTTCCCTCCACCTCTGACACATATATCCTCTTGGTCAATCTTTCCCCACTCATTCTCTCCATGTGACCAAACCATTTCAAAACACCCTCTTCTGCTCTCTCAACCACACTCTTTTTATTTCCACACATCTCTCTCACCCTTACATTACTTACTCGATCAAACCACCTCACACCACATATTGTCCTCAAACATCTCATTTCCAGCACATCCACCCTCCTGCGCACAACTCTATCCATAGCCCACGCCTCGCAACCATACAACATTGTTGGAACCACTATTCCTTCAAACATACCCATTTTTGCTTTCCGAGATAATGTTCTCGACTTCCAAACATTCTTCAAGGCTCCCAGAATTTTTGCCCCCTCCCCCACCCTATGATTCACTTCCGCTTCCATGGTTCCATCCGCTGCCAAATCCACTCCCAGATATCTAAAACACTTCACTTCCTCCAGCTTTTCTCCATTCAAACTTACCTCCCAATTGACTTGACCCTCAACCCTACTGTACCTAATAACCTTGCTCTTATTCACATTTACTCTTTACTTTCTTCTTTCACACACTTTACCAAACTCAGTCACCAGCTTCTGCAGTTTCTCACATGAATCAGCCACCAGCGCTGTATCATCAGTGAACAACAACTGACTCACTTCCCGAGCTCTCTCATCCACAACAGACTGCATACTTGCCCCTCTTTCCAAAACTCTTGCATTCACCTCCCTAACAACCCCATCCATAAACAAATTAAACAACCATGGAGACATCACACACCCCTGCCGCAAACCTACATTCACTGAGAACCAATCACTTTCCTCTCTTCCTACACGTACACATGCCTTACATCCTCGATAAAAACTTTTCACTGCTTCTAACAACTTGCCTTCCACACCATATATTCTTAATACCTTCCACAGAGCATCTCTATCAACTCTTATCATATACCTTCTCCAGGTCCATAAATGCTACATACAAATCCATTTGTTTTTCTAAGTATTTCTCGCATACATTCTTCAAAGCAAACACCTGATCCACACATCGTCTACCACTTCTGAAGCCACACTGCTCTTCCCCAATCTGACGCTCTGTACATGCCTTCACCCTCTCAATCAATACCGTCCCATATAATTTACCAGGAATACTCAACAAACTTATACCTCTGTAATTTGAGCACTCACTCTTATCCCCTTTGCCTTTGTACAGTGGCACTATGCAAGCATTCCGCCAATCCTCAGGCACCTCACCATGAATCATACATACATTAAATAACCTTACCAACCAGTCAACAATACAGTCACCCCCTTTTTTAATAAATTCCACTGCAATGCCATCCAAACCTGCTGCTTTGCCGGCTTTCATCTTCCGTAAAGCTTTTACTACCTCTTCTCTATTTACCAAATCATTTTCCCTAACCCTCTCACTTTACACACCACCTCGACCAAGACACCCCACATCTGCCACTCTATCATCAAACACATTCAACAAACCTTCAAAATACTCACTCCATCTCCTTCTCACGTCACCACTACTTGTTATCACCTCCCCATTTGCCCCCTTCACTGAAGTTCCCATTTGCTCCCTTGTCTTACGTACTTTATTTACCTCCTTCCAGAACATCTTTTTATTCTCCCTAAAATTTAATGATACTCTCTCACCCCAACTCTCATTTGCCCTCTTTTTCACCTCTTGCACCTTTCTCTTGACCTCCTGCCTCTTTCTTTTATACCTCTCCCACTCATTTGCATTTTTTCCCTGCAAAAATCATTCAAATGCCTCTGTCTTCTCTTTCACTAATAATCTTACTTCTTCATCCCACCACTCACTACCTTTTCTAATCAACCCACCTCCCACGCTTTTCATGCCACAAGCATCTTTTGCGCAAGCCATCACTGCTTCCCTAAATAAATCCCATTCCTCCCCCACTCCCCTTACCTCCTTTGTTCTCACCTTTTTCCATTCTGTACTCAGTCTCTCCTGGTACTTCCTCATACAAGTCTCCTTCCCAAGCTCACTTACTCTCACCATTCTCTTCACCCCAACATTCTCTCTTCTTTATTGAAAACCCCCACAAATCTTCACCTTTCCTTCCACAAGATAATGACCAGACATCCCTCCAGTTGCACCTCTCAGCACATTAACATCCAAAAGTCTCTCTTTCGTGCGTCTATCAATTAACACGTAATCCAATAACACTCTCTGGCCATCTCTCCTACTTACATACGTATACTTATGTATATCTCGCTTTTTAAACCAGGTATTCCCAATCACCAGTCCTTTTTCAGCACATAAATCTACAAGCTCTTCACCATTTCCATTTACAACACTGAACACCCCATGTATACCAATTATTCCCTCAACTGCCACATTACTCACCTTTGCATTCAAATCACCCATCACTATAACCCGGTCTCGTGCATCAAAACCATTAACACACTCATTCAGCTGCTCCTAGAACACTTGCCTCTCATGATCTTTCTTCTCATGCCCAGGTGCATATGCACCAATAATCACCCATCTCTCTCCATCAACTTTCAGTTTTACCCATATCAATCGAGAATCTACTTTCTTACATTCTATCACATACTCCCACAACTCCTGATTCAGGAGTAGTGCTACTCCTTCCCTTGCTCTTGTCCTCTCACTAACCCCTGACTTTACTCCCAAGACATTCCCAAACCACTCTTCCCCTTTACCCTTTAGCTTCGTTTCACTCAGAGCCAAAATATCCAGGTTCCTTTCCTCAAACATACTACCTATCTCTCCTTTTTTCTCATCTTGGTTACATCCACACACATTTAGACACCCCAATCTGAACCTTCGAGGAGGATGAGCACTCCTCGCGTGACTCCTTCTTCTGTTTCCCCTTTTAAAATACAAGGAGGGGAGGGTTTCTGGCCCCCCCGCTCCCGTCTCCTTTAGTCGCCTTCTACGACACGTGAGGAATGCATGGGAAGTATTCTTAATCCCCTATCCCCAGGGAATTAGGGGAAATATATGAATATTGATTGTGTTGTAGGTAGTGTTGTGTCTTTTAGTTTTTGTGGATTATATTTCAAGAGTATTATCATTTTCTGTGATTTATTGTGTATGCTGAGGAGTGTTTGTGAATGGGATTTTGTTCATAAGTATTATGAGTCCTCCTTCTTGTCCTTATTGTCTGCCACTTCATAGGGATGCATAATTATACAGAAGGAGGAAGGTTAGATCTGTGTATAAGTTTGGCCTCTTGGAAAAGGGTATATGTATGTTTCGTTCTTTCAGTAAGTTGATTACGGCACATCTTTGAATTTCTTTTTGATCTCGTGAGAAGGGAATGATGTGTGATCAAGGTCCTTCATGGTGCTACATTGGTCAAAGTGTGAGACTGCCAGATTGATGAGTCAAATGATTCTAACCAGTCTACCATAGCTTGGGAGTGATCTTTGTCTTCAAGAATCTCATAGTGCTCCTAACTCTGTGAGAAAAAACTTTTGTACAAAACAGAAAAACTCCCTCTCCTCCAGGATGGAACTAAGTGAGCCACTTGTCTACTGAAATGCCAGTCAAGGTCAATTAGACAGACATAAACTGTAGAAGGCACCTGACCTCGATTGTTACATCTCCAGAGTGTGAATCATAGTTGTGACTCTAGAATGACTCAACCCTAAGTCCCAACTTTTATGTATTCCCCATTAAGGGACCTCTAGTGTGCACTAAAAATCTGACAAAATAGAAAAAGAAAAACAAGTGTTCGAGGTTCCCATGAGTTGTAGAAGGATGGAAATATCAACAACCATCTGGAAAACAGTAATTTTAGATATGCAATATATCTATTTACTGTACACAATATATAAGAATAATTTCCCATACATATATACACAATACCATAAGCCAGTCATAAAAGAATATTTATCCTTTGTTGGGTGGAAAAATAAGATAAAAAGAGGAAGGCTGATAATCTATCTGTATCATCCAACCTATAGAATTATGTGTCAACCAGTTGTGTCCTGTTTGTCAGCTCTTGGGATGATGTTTTGCTAAGTGGAGGTTGCTGATTTGCAAGTATGACCTGGACTGAGTTATGTGCTACAACTACTGGAAGGTGGTTAGTGAGGGATTAGAGGCATAAACCTTGCCTGAAGGCAGGATGAGGTTTCAAACTTAGTAATCTTAGAAAATCTCTCAAAGCTTAAAGAACAGACCAATCATGGAGAGAACTATGATTTTTACACTTCATTATATCATGTGAGTGATGCAGTGTGGTACGACATTCATATGAATTAGTGTATTTCATTGACTATGCAGTCATCTGTGCCAACACTTCTCATGCCATTTTATTTCCTCTTTGTCTTTTCCTTACATTGGTCTTTCTTCAATTCCATCATCACTTCACCTCATAGCTTCTCAGTGCATTTTGGTATAGGATGGTTTGGTATGTACGAGGAGAAATCTTACATAAAGCTTTGAGAACTAAGACAGTTGCAGTTGGTGGTTAAAGAATGCATAACTGTGAGTAAGAAAAGTGAATTATACATAAGAGCTGGGTGGATCTCCTTAAGAACTGGAATTCATATTTTGGAATTTAATTGGATAAACTAGAGATTGGGAGACTTTAGAAGTATTTGTAATGCTTAAGAGAGAGTAAGAAAAGGTAAGTTTTGCTCAAGAAAGGTGATTCTTGTTTACAATTACATTGGTTAGACTAAAGATAGAGAGACTTTAAAAGTATTTATAACACATTGTAAAATGTAGCAAGAATGGGGGTTGAGATAACACTGCAAGTTACTTAAAGTGGGAATATTCATACCTTGGAAAAATGTAATAAAAAAAAAAGAAAAAGTCAAACCTTCTGGTGGAATGAATTGACTCACTGAGTGGGAATAGGTGTAAAGCATGAAATTGGGACGGTATAGAGAGATGGACTTTATGAATGAATTGGGTGATAGCACAACTGAATCCGTATAAGATGAGCAACAAAAGCACTGTTTAGTTAAGAATCCGCAGTGACCACCCTCCGTTTCAGAAAAACCATGTTATATATAGGCAGACAGATGAAATTATTTAGTGAGGATTTTTGATGGAGCTGGATGGAGCATAACAGATATGAGGAAAAGGGAAAAACTGAAAGAATGTTTGTTACTGGGGCAAGTAAAGTATAGGCAAATGCATGGAAGTGAGAAGTAATTATAAGAGATAATTGTATAAGGACAGCCTTGTTTAAGTCTGAATAATGTTCTTGATCTGAGCCATCCAGTAAGTGCCTGAATTTATTCCTTGTAAGGCACTACAAAGGAAACTGAATTAGTCTTATTGTTTCTTGCAGTGTCAGCGTTCTACTTTGAATGTCCAGAGAAGCAGCTAAGTATAAATGCTCACATCTGGACGAAATCAAAATTTATGGGGATGTCTGTTGGTGTAAATCTGGTAGGGGACATCACACTTGTGATAGGAAATGTGCAAGAAAGCTACAGTTTGGCCATGCCTTCTGCCTATGCTCGCAGCATTCTTACAGAACCATGGGTGGAATTAGGAGGCCGTGTCAACATCTCTTCACCAGAAACTGGCTGTCAGGCAGTTATTGTCTTCCATACAAAGGTAAAAGAATTGCAGATGTCATTCACTTGTGTTTTGTTTATACCGTCATATGTTTTGAGGTATCTAAAATATTTGTTGAAGATGTGTTTGATAAGCACAGACTGAGCTCGAGATAGGTAATGTAATTGTGGATTAGATTATTTACAGATTTTTGTGAATGAAGAGTTATAAGTTCTGAATTGTTAATTTTGCCTTCCGTATCCCTGAAAGCACTTCTGTATGAGAAATGTTCTTCCTGAGCTTGACAGCTGCCATGGATAGTAATAGATGTCATTCCTTACCCAGATTTCATGTGGATAATATACCACTTAAAAGAAACTTTTTGCATTACTAAGTGTACTCTCTCAGCACTGCTTCTGCCACCTACATGAATACATCCATTACATCAAAATATTGATTTATCATCTGCCTTAAGTATCTTTACTTTCAATTGGTCCATTGCAGGATCCCTAGTATAGTTTATTATCTTCAGTGATTTCCATATCTGAGTATTTCAAAGTTCTATCTCATGCATGTTCATATTACCTCCTTCCTCACTCTTCACCCAAGTTTTTGCATTTTATGCTGTTGATGAAGAATATATTTTCATGAATTACAGTTTATTAGAAATTTTAAAGTATCAGAGTCATGAAAGAAAAAAATGAAAGATTGTGGATGGGTTTATGCAACCCACCTTGTATTTCACCCTAACCTTTTCAGAACCAGTTAGAAGTGCTCTACTTGCATTGTTACATTGTTAGAAATATTTTGTTTTCAGCCATTCTATGGAGGGAAGCTGCACAGGGTAACAGCAGAAGTGAAAAATGCTGCTGGAACAACGCTGACAAGAGTGCAAGGAGAGTGGGACTCTCTTCTGGAGTTCACATATGCAAATGGAAATCAAGAGGTATATCCTTCTCATAAATATGTTGGTAGTAATAATTTTATGATAACTACTACTACCACTGTTGCTACTTTTCTCTTTCTTCCTCAGTTGCTCCAGTTTTATGAATACTCAATGACTATTTCTTCTCTTCCACATGCTTTATTCTTGATATTGATAATTATGAAAGTAGTAATAATGATATGATAGTGTATTGTTGATATGATTGTAATTATCTATCTTCCATTGTTGTTGAGCGGTTAGCTGTGTTCAGAAAAGGATGACATACAGAATTGCCCTCAAACATTTGGGTAGCTGACTAGCCTCTTAGTGTTGGAAACCAGACATAGAAGAGCTATGCATGTTGTGTTGGCTTTGAAATTGTACATCATTCACAACTCTTGCATCAGAAAATGAAAATTTTTAAAAAGAATGAGGGTTGTCAAGAATACATGCAGGAGAAGATAGAGATTGGGAAGTATGAAAGCTCGGTAGTGATGAAAGTAAGGGTGGAAACATTAACACATGAAAAATGGAGTTCTTTATATGTTTAGTTTGAATATTTTTGGAGCCTACCAGATGGTGCAGCAGTATGAATTTGACCAAAGAAGAGAACCTTTAGCTGGAGAAAAGAAAGAATTAATCTGTGCCAACTTTGAGATTGAGAACATTACAGCGAAAGAAATTTGCATGGAGTCAACAGTTCTCTTGTCTTTGGTAGTATAGGTGCATTTTTACAGGCAAAGAGATTCAGAAATCAGCTAATTATACTGATGATAATTCTCAAAAATTCAGAGCATGCTGATAGTATGATTGGGTTTGATTGGATCCAAGCTGGTACAGTATATTTCTAGAAAATGTATCTCTGCTTACAGAATGTTGTCTCGGAGAGAAAAGATTTTTCAGTCTTCAAAAATTAAATTTTTCCCTTGTGTTACTCATGATAGAAAGATAGTTTTGCAGTGTAAAGGTTTCCTTGCCCATGAATTAGTAAATCAACCCATATGACCTCACATATGCCTTTTTCTTCAAGTCTCCCCAACTGTTAGGTGTAACCTTGTGATTGGCAAGTTGCAGGGATTTGTCATTAGCATTGTTGAAATGAGCTGATGGCTTGATGTTTGAGTGGTTTGGGATTTTGAGTTTGATGTAGTTAATTTTTCATACTTACATGTTCACATTCAACTTGTACATTCCACAGATTATAGATGTCAACGACATCCCTCTGGTTTGTACTAAGCGTTTGCGACCCATAGCTCAGCAGGCTCCAAACGAGTCAAGACGTTTATGGCTTGATGTAAGTGTAGCATTGGCCCGCGGAGATGTAGAAACTGCAACAAGCCACAAGAGAGCCTTAGAGGAGCAGCAGCGGAAGGATGAACGTGAGCGTGCATCCCGGAATGCATCCTTCCCCACACGGCTGTTCAGTTCTCCTTCTCCTGATCATTGGGTTTACAACCAACTTCCAGCATATGCATTTGTCTCCTGTCCTACAACACAGATTCAGTAGTCATTAGCATATTTTTTTCTCTTTGTGCTGCTAAATTTTTATTTCTTACTTACCATGCCAAAGATTGTCAGAATTGATAATTACATTTTTCACATTGACTCCAAATATGTACATCAAATAATGCAAACATACGTAAGATTAAACAATATTTATGGTCAAAAAGACCTTTGCTTTCTCTGTTTGAAATTGATTTGTTTTTCAACACATTGCTACATTAATTTCAGAATATTATCTTGTAAACAGTTAGATACTTTTAAGCATAGCTAGTTGCCAAAATTACTGTATAAAGTTTATCTCATTTTGAGATATGGTTTATATATTTTAGATATTGATATAGCTCATAGAGTTCCCCTATCTTTCATAATTCAGTACTGCAATAGTTTGTTATTTTTTGTTAGAAAATATATTAAATATTATTTTCCTCAAGTTCTGCTTGTTAATGTTATGCTTTGATTAAGGATTATGTTGATGTTTTGAAAGTATTATTACAAATTGTATGGTATGATTACTTTCTGTGAAATACTTGTATGAATAATAATGTACAGTGCAAGGAAATCACTGCTGTGCATTTTTTATTGCAGTTCATGTTAGAATATAGCATGAGTGTATTATGGACATTATCTGATTGTGAAAGCTGCATTGAAATTACTGACTGTCACATTGACATCTTGTTCTAGAAAATGTGATCCCTTTTATTTTGAATCATTGTTTATATGCTTGTTATTATAGTAATTCAGGGACATTTCTTAACAACTTAAAATATAACTCTATTTCTCTGAGCTAAAACTCTGTTGCCCATGAGCTGTGTTTTGCCGTCCTTAGAAGTTATATGTTTGTGGTGAAGTAATGTTGAAAAATTATTTATTGTAATTAATCAGTTCTTCAGGCAGTAGTATAGTTAGTAATTTAGAACATTTCATGAATATATGATATAATAATCCTGTCACCTTATAGAAATGGGATGTCATAAGATATTTCTAGATTATTCTGTGATGGTGAGAGGAGACAAAGACTTACCATAATGGCATAGCCAGTACAAGATCCTCTACAGCTTTTTAAGCAAGGCCTTCCACAACCCTTTTGGTCATTAATGAATACAGTAAGACCAAAAATTTACTTGGGAAGGTAAAGACTTATATTATTAGGTGTATTACATAGCATTTAGCAACAGAATGTTTGAAGAAGTTATTATTCTAATTAAAGATATACATAGCAGCATGGAGAGGGCAATTTAAAAGGGCCTGGTACAAACAGAGATTGATAGGGCTTTAAAATATTATTCAGATACTGTAACAACCTTGTTATCATACATATATATTATAGATAGTAATTGATGCCCATAAATCTATGCTAAGGTTAAGGTAAAAGGTGCAAATCTTTATGAATAGCTCAGTGGTAAAAGTTTACTGAGCTATGTGAGCAATGCAGTATTTCTCCTGTTGTATACACAGTGTATCAGTTAACCTTATGAATTGGGGTCTGTAAAGATTAATTACATTTGTTGGTGGTCATAGTTTCATATAAGGTGTTGTGTGTTAGAGTATCAGGCAGCTTAGCAACATTACGATTGGAACCCTGACCACAGAGATGTGAGTACCAAGCATTGCCTTACAAATCTTGCTGCTTCTGAAGGAGGAGTGAAGAGATATGATAAATAGGATGGTAATATTAATGAGATGGTGAAAAGTGTAAAGAAAGAAAAGGCTATCAGAGTGTTTGGAAAAAGAGTGTAATTTAAGTATGCTTAGATAATATATACAGTGAAAGGTAATGATTGAAGTATGTAGGATTTTACAGTTATCTTATGTGAATAAGTTTAACCTTTATAATGGAGCAGCAGGCAAAAATATTCTACTAAGATTTAACGTAGTTGAAAAATCCAGAGGTAAAATTAGTTGTTCAGATGGAATCTTTTTCAGTGTTTGACCAGATAGAATTCACGGTGATAAGAATGGGGAAGGTAAAGAATTCATTAAACATAAATACAGGTATATGATGAGTATCTTATGATATTTTTTGCATTTGACTGATATTCATAGTGAAGAATTCATGGATCAGAGATTGCTGATGTTGTGAGTGTGTATTAGTTGTGACTTTTAGCATTTATTTGATTTATAAAGATGAACACTAGAACCTTTGTCAGCTCTACAGTGTAAGTGAACTTGGTTTGAAATGGACATCATATAGCAACAGTGAGGAAACTGAATAGTAAAGCTTGATTCTGTTATTTATTTCTTTGCATGTGCAAAATATTTTGTGCTAACTTTACTTACATCATTCTTTTGTATGTATAAGAACTTGTCAGGCAGACTTCTACTAGATAATTTTTAATGAAACTGAAATGCAGCCTCTTCACTTAGGTGTTAAGTTTTCCAAGGATTTGACCTTTTAAAGGCTACTTAGCAACTGTAAAGGCATTTGAAATGTTTGACAATGTTTTTCTTAAATTGCTTAGAAAACTTTTAGATTTACAAATCTCATGAAGAAGATGAATCAATATCGGTGCACCATAATTTCACAGTGACAGTTAATAATTCTAGATGAAGGATATAGCCATAGGCAGCTCATTCTGCTACTTCATAAATTGAATTGGCTGAAACCATATTATTTCAGCCCCATAGATTAACATGGTATTTTATGAAGCTGTTTAATATTTATGAAATTTTCAGCAGCCACATACTTGTTAGGAAATTTAGTAAGGTAATTACAAAATTGTACAACATTCACAATGGTCGTTTTTTAGTAATAGGAGGAAAACTGTTTAATGTCACCTCCCTTTTGGGTAACCTTTATGTACACTTTTCTTCTGATTTTAACCTAGTGATGAAAAGCATCCATTCCAAATTGCAGCTACAACATACTGTGCCTGCAGAGTTTTTTATGTTCTAATGACGTCCAGTTGCGTGTAATTAAATGAATTGTTTTAAAATGATTAAATGTGAAGAAATATTGCGTATGAAACTGTACACGCACTTATGTGTATATATTTTTTTTTTTTTTTTTTTATACTTTGTCGCTGTCTCCCGCGTTTGCGAGGTAGCGCAAGGAAACAGACGAAAGAAATGGCCCAACCCCCCCCATACACATGTACATACACACGTCCACACACGGAAATATACATACCTACAGAGCTTTCCATGGTTTACCCCGGACGCTTCACATGCCTTGATTCAATCCACTGACAGCACGTCAACCCCTGTATACCACATCGCTCCAATTCACTCTATTCCTTGCCCTCCTTTCACCCTCCTGCATGTTCAGGCCCCGATCACACAAAATCCTTTTCACTCCATCTTTCCACCTCCAATTTGGTCTCCCTCTTCTCGTTCCCTCCACCTCCGACACATATATCCTCTTGGTCAATCTTTCCTCACTCATTCTCTCCATGTGCCCAAACCATTTCAAAACACCCTCTTCTGCTCTCTCAACCACACTCTTTTTATTTCCACACATCTCTCTTACCCTTACGTTACTTACTCGATCAAACCACCTCACACCACACATTGTCCTCAAACATCTCATTTCCAGCACATCCATCCTCCTGCGCACAACTCTATCCATAGCCCACGCCTCGCAACCATACAACATTGTTGGAACTACTATTCCTTCAAACATACCCATTTTTGCTTTCCGGGATAATGTTCTCGACTTCCACACATTTTTCAAGGCTCCCAAAATTTTTGCCCCCTCCCCCACCCTATGATCCACTTCCGCTTCCATGGTTCCATCCGTTGACAGATCCACTCCCAGATATCTAAAACACTTCACTTCCTCCAGTTTTTCACCATTCAAATTCACCTCCCAATTGACTTGACCCTCAACCCTACTGTACCTAATAACCTTGCTCTTATTCACATTTACTCTTAACTTTCTTCTTCCACACACTTTACCAAACTCCGTCACCAGCTTCTGCAGTTTCTCACATGAATCCGCCACCAGCGCTGTATCATCAGCGAACAACAACTGACTCACTTCCCAAGCTCTCTCATCCCCAACAGACTTCATACTTGCCCCTCTTTCCAAGACTCTTGCATTTACCTCCCTAACAACCCCATCCATAAACAAATTAAACAACCATGGAGACATCACACACCCCTGCCGCAAACCTACATTCACTGAGAACCAATCACTTTCCTCTCTTCCTACACGTACACATGCCTTACATCCTCGATAAAAACTTTTCACTGCTTCTAACAACTTGCCTCCCACACCATATATTCTTAATACCTTCCACAGAGCATCTCTATCAACTCTATCATATGCCTTCTCCAGATCCATAAATGCTACATACAAATCCATTTGCTTTTCTAAGTATTTCTCACATACATTCTTCAAAGCAAACACCTGATCCACACATCCTCTACCACTTCTGAAACCACACTGCTCTTCCCCAATCTGATGCTCTGTACATGCCTTCACCCTCTCAATCAATACCCTCCCATTTAATTTACCAGGAATACTCAACAAACTTATACCTCTGTAATTTGAGCACTCACTCTTATCCCCTTTGCCTTTGTATATATATATATATATATATATATATATATATATATATATATATATATATATATATATGTATATATATATATATATATAAATTTTTTTTTATATACATTCACCTTTTCCCATGTTTGTAAGGTAGCGTGAAGAACAGAGGACTGATCCTTTGAGAAAAAAATCCGTACTTGGCCTCCTTCTCTGTTCCTTCTTTAAGAAAAGTAGAAACTGGAGGGAAGGATTTCCAACATCCTGCTCCAACCCTTTTAGTTGCCTTCTACGACACGCAGGGAATATGTGGGAAGTATTCTTTCTCCCCTATCCCAAGAGATTATATATTTCCTGTGTGGCGGGGTAGTGACAAGAATCAATGAAGCCAAGCAAGCATGAATATATACATGAGTATGTATGTAATGTGAATGTGAATGTTGGGGTGAAGAGGGTGGTGAGAGTAAGTGAGCTTGGGAAGGAGACCTGTGTGAGGAAGTACCAGGAGAGACTGAGTACAGAATGGAAAAAGGTGAGAACAATGGAAGTAAGGGGAGTGGGGGAGGAATGGGATGTATTTAGGGAATCAGTGATGGATTGCGCAAAAGATGCTTGTGGCATGAGAGGTGGGTTGATTAGAAAGGGTAGTGAGTGGTGGGATGAAGAAGTAAGAGTATTAGTGAAAGAGAAGAGAGAGGCATTTGGACGATTTTTGCAGGGAAAAAATGCAATTGAGTGGGAGATGTATAAAAGAAAGAGACAGGAGGTCAAGAGAAAGGTGCAAGAGGTGAAAAAAAGGGCAAATGAGAGTTGGGGTGAGAGAGTATCATTAAATTTTAGAGAGAATAAAAAGATGTTCTGGAAGGAGGTAAATAAAGTGCGTAAGACAAGGGAGCAAATGGGAACTTCAGTGAAGGGCGCAGATGGGGAGGTGATAACAAGTAGTGGTGATGTGAGAAGGAGATGGAGTGAGTATTTTGAAGGTTTGTTGAATGTGTTTGATGATAGAGTGGCAGATATAGGGTGTTTTGGTATGTAATGTCTGTGTATGTATATGTGCATATGTGGGTGTTTATGTACATATATGTGTCTGTGAGTGGATGGGCTGTCCTTCATCTGTTTCCAGGTGCTACCTTGCTGATGCAAGAAACAGTGATTATGTACAATATTTAATTATTTTATTATTTTTTTTTTTATTATACTTTGTCACTGTCTCCCGCGTTTGCGAGGTAGCGCAAGGAAACAGACGAAAGAAATGGCCCAACCCCCCCCATACACATGTATATACATACGTCCACACACGCAAATATACATACCTACACAGCTTTCCATGGTTTACCCCAGACGCTTCACATGCCTTTTTTCAATCCACTGACAGCACGTCAACCCCGGTATACCACATCGCTCCAATTCACTCTATTCCTTGCCCTCCTTTCACCCTCCTGCATGTTCAGGCCCCGATCACACAAAATCTTTTTCACTCCATCTTTCCACCTCCAATTTGGTCTCCCTCTTCTCCTCGTTCCCTCCACCTCCGACACATATATCCTCTTGGTCAATCTTTCCTCACTCATTCTCTCCATGTGCCCAAACCATTTCAAAACACCCACTTCTGCTCTCTCAACCACGCTCTTTTTATTTCCACACCTCTCTCTTACCCTTACGTTACTTACTCGATCAAACCACCTCACACCACACATTGTCCTCAAACATCTCATTTCCAGCACATCCATCCTCCTGCGCACAACTCTATCCATATCCCACGCCTCGCAACCATACAACATTGTTGGAACCACTATTCCTTCAAACATACCCATTTTTGCTTTCCGAGATAATGCTCTCGACTTCCACACATTCTTCAAGGCTCCCAGAATTTTCGCCCCCTCCCCCACCCTATGATCCACTTCCGCTTCCATGGTTCCATCCGCTGCCAGATCCACTCCCAGATATCTAAAACACTTCACTTCCTCCAGTTTTTCTCCATTCAAACTCACCTCCCAATTGACTTGACCCTCAACCCTACTGTACCTAATAACCTTGCTCTTATTCACATTTACTCTTAACTTTCTTCTTTCACACACTTTACCAAACTCAGACACCAGCTTCTGCAGTTTCTCATATGAATCAGCCACCAGCGCTGTATCATCAGCGAACAACAACTGACTCACTTCCCAAGCTCTCTCATCCCCAACAGACTTCATACTTGCCCCTCTTTCCAAAACTCTTGCATTCACCTCCCTAACAACCCCATCCATAAACAAATTAAACAACCATGGAGACATCACACACCCCTGCCGCAAACCTACATTCACTGAGAACCAATCACTTTCCTCTCTTCCTACACGTACACATGCCTTACATCCTCGATAAAAACTTTTCACTGCTTCTAACAACTTGCCTCCCACACCATATATTCTTAATACCTTCCACAGAGCATCTCTATCAACTCTATCATATGCCTTCTCCAGATCCATAAATGCTACATACAAATCCATTTCCTTTTCTAAGTATTTCTCACATACATTCTTCAAAGCAAACACCTGATCCACACATCCTCTACCACTTCTGAAACCACACTGCTCTTCCCCAATCTGATGCTCTGTACATGCCTTCACCCTCTCAATTAATACCCTCCCATATAATTTACCAGGAATACTCAACAAACTTATACCTCTGTAATTTGAGCACTCACTCTTATCCCCTTTGCCTTTGTACAATATATATATATATATATATATATATATATATATATATATATATATATATATTTTTTTTTTTTTTTTTTTTTTTTTATACTTTGTCGCTGTCTCCCGCGTTTGCGAGGTAGCGCAAGGAAACAGACGAAAGAAATGGCCCAACCCCCCCCCCCATACACATGTACATACACACGTCCACACACGCAAATATACATACCTACACAGCTTTCCATGGTTTACCCCAGACGCTTCACATGCCTTGCTTCAATCCACTGACAGCACGTCAACCCCTGTATACCACATGACTCCAATTCACTCTATTTCTTGCCCTCCTTTCACCCTCCTGCATGTTCAGGCCCCGATCACACAAAATCTTTTTCACTCCATCTTTCCACCTCCAATTTGGTCTCCCTCTTCTCCTCGTTCCCTCCACCTCCGACACATATATCCTCTTGGTCAATCTTTCCTCACTCATTCTCTCCATGTGCCCAAACCACTTCAAAACACCCTCTTCTGCTCTCTCAACCACGCTCTTTTTATTTCCACACATCTCTCTTACCCTTACGTTACTTACTCGATCAAACCACCTCACACCACACATTGTCCTCAAACATCTCATTTCCAGCACATCCATCCTCCTGCGCACATCTCTATCCATAGCCCACGCCTCGCAACCATACAACATTGTTGGAACCACTATTCCCTCAAACATACCCATTTTTGCTTTCCGAGATAGTGTTCTCGACTTCCACACATTTTTCAAGGCTCCCAAAATTTTCGCCCCCTCCCCCACCCTATGATCCACTTCCGCTTCCATGGTTCCATCCGCTGACAGATCCACTCCCAGATATCTAAAACACTTCACTTCCTCCAGTTTTTCTCCATTCAAACTCACCTCCCAATTGACTTGACCCTCACCCCTACTGTACCTAATAACCTTGCTCTTATTCACATTTACTCTCAACTTTCTTCTTCCACACACTTTACCAAACTCAGTCACCAGCTTCTGCAGTTTCTCACATGAATCAGCCACCAGCGCTGTATCATCAGCGAACAACAACTGACTCACTTCCCAAGCTCTCTCATCCCCAACAGACTTCATACTTGCCCCTCTTTCCAGGACTCTTGCATTTACCTCCCTTACAACCCCATCCATAAACAAATTAAACAACCATGGAGACATCACACACCCCTGCCGCAAACCTACATTCACTGAGAACCAATCACTTTCCTCTCTTCCTACACGTACACATGCCTTACATCCTCGATAAAAACTTTTCACTGCTTCTAACAACTTGCCTCCCACACCATATATTCTTAATACCTTCCACAGAGCATCTCTATCAACTCTATCATATGCCTTCTCCAGATCCATAAATGCTACATACAAATCCATATATATATATATATATATATATATATATATATATATATATATATATATATATATTTTTCTTTCTTTTAAACTATTCGCCATTTCCCGCGTTAGCGAGGTAGCGTTAGGAACAGAGGACTGAGCCTTTTTTGGAATATCCTCACCTGGCCCCCTCTGTTCCTTCTTTTGGAAAATTAAAAAAAAACGAGAGGGGAGGATTTCCAGCCCCCCGCTCCCTCCCCTTTTAGTCGCCCTCTACGACACGCAGGGAATACGTGGGAAGTATTCTTACTCCCCTATCCCCAGGGATAATATATGTATATATATATATATATATATATATATATATATATATATATATATATATATATATATATATATATATATTTTTTTTTTTTTTTTTTTTCAAACTATTCGCCATTTCCCGCATTAGCGAGGTAGCGTTAAGAACAGAGGACTGGGCCTTTGAGGGAATACCCTCACCTGGCCCCCTTCTCTGTTCCTTCTTTTGGAAAATTAAAAAAAAAAAAAAAAAAAAAAAAAAAAAAAAACAACGAGAGGGGAGGATTTCCAGCCCCCCCGCTCCCTTCCCTTTTAGTCGCCTTCTACGACACGCAGAGAATACGTGGGAAGTATTCTTTCTCCCCTATCCCCAGGGATAATATATGAACATATATATATATATATATATATATATATATATATATATATATATATATATATATATATATATATATTACAGAGGTATAAGTTTGTTGAGTATTCCTGGTAAATTATATGGGAGGGTATTGATTGAGAGGGTGAAGGCATGTACAGAGCATCAGATTGGGGAAGAGCAGTGTGGTTTCAGAAGTGGTAGAGGATGTGTGGATCAGGTGTTTGCTTTGAAGAATGTATGTGAGAAATACTTAGAAAAGCAAATGGATTTGTATGTAGCATTTATGGATCTGGAGAAGGCATATGATAGAGTTGATAGAGATGCTCTGTGGAAGGTATTAAGAATATATGGTGTGGGAGGCAAGTTGTTAGAAGCAGTGAAAAGTTTTTATCGAGGATGTAAGGCATGTGTACGTGTAGGAAGAGAGGAAAGTGATTGGTTCTCAGTGAATGTAGGTTTGCGGCAGGGGTGTGTGATGTCTCCATGGTTGTTTAATTTGTTTATGGATGGGGTTGTAAGGGAGGTAAATGCAAGAGTCCTGGAAAGAGGGGCAAGTATGAAGTCTGTTGGGGATGAGAGAGCTTGGGAAGTGAGTCAGTTGTTGTTCGCTGATGATACAGCGCTGGTGGCTGATTCATGTGAGAAACTGCAGAAGCTGGTGACTGAGTTTGGTAAAGTGTGTGGAAGAAGAAAGTTGAGAGTAAATGTGAATAAGAGCAAGGTTATTAGGTACAGTAGGGGTGAGGGTCAAGTCAATTGGGAGGTGAGTTTGAATGGAGAAAAACTGGAGGAAGTGAAGTGTTTTAGATATCTGGGAGTGGATCTGTCAGCGGATGGAACCATGGAAGCGGAAGTGGATCATAGGGTGGGGGAGGGGGCGAAAATTTTGGGAGCCTTGAAAAATGTGTGGAAGTCGAGAACACTATCTCGGAAAGCAAAAATGGGTATGTTTGAGGGAATAGTGGTTCCAACAATGTTGTATGGTTGCGAGGCGTGGGCTATGGATAGAGATGTGCGCAGGAGGATGGATGTGCTGGAAATGAGATGTTTGAGGACAATGTGTGGTGTGAGGTGGTTTGATCGAGTAAGTAACGTAAGGGTAAGAGAGATGTGTGGAAATAAAAAGAGCGTGGTTGAGAGAGCAGAAGAGGGTGTTTTAAATGGTTTGGGCACATGGAGAGAATGAGTGAGGAGAGATTGACCAAGAGGATATATGTGTCGGAGGTGGAGGGAACGAGGAGAAGAGGGAGACCAAATTGGAGGTGGAAAGATGGAGTGAAAAAGATTTTGTGTGATCGGGGCCTGAACATGCAGGAGGGTGAAAGGAGGGCAAGAAATAGAGTGAATTGGAGTCATGTGGTATACAGGGGTTGACGTGCTGTCAGTGGATTGAAGCAAGGCATGTGAAGCGTCTGGGGTAAACCATGGAAAGCTGTGTAGGTATGTATATTTGCGTGTGTGGACGTGTGTATGTACATGTGTATGGGGGGGGGGTTGGGCCATTTCTTTCGTCTGTTTCCTTGCGCTACCTCGCAAACGCGGGAGACAGCGACAAAGTATAAAAAAAAAAAAAAAAAAAAAATATATATATATATATATATATATATATATATATATATATATATATATATATATATATATATATGAATATATATACACTGAACGCCCCATGTATACCAATTATTCCCTCAACTGCCACATTACTCACCTTTGCATTCAAATCACCCATCACTATGACCCGGTCTCGTGCATCAAACCCACTAACACACTCATTCAGCTGCTCCCAAAACACTTGCCTCATGATCTTTCTTCTCATATATATATATATATATATATATATATATATATGAGAAGAAAGATCATGAGGCAAGTGTTTTGGGAGCAGCTGAATGAGTGTGTTAGTGGGTTTGATGCACGAGACCGGGTCATAGTGATGGGTGATTTGAATGCAAAGGTGAGTAATGTGGCAGTTGAGGGAATAATTGGTATACATGGGGCGTTCAGTGTTGTAAATGGAAATGGTGAAGAGCTTGTAGATTTATGTGCTGAAAAAGGACTGGTGATTGGGAATACCTGGTTTAAAAAGCGAGATATACATAAGTATACGTATGTAAGTAGGAGAGATGGCCAGAGAGCGTTATTGGATTACGTGTTAATTGACAGGCACACGAAAGAGACACTTTTGGATGTTAATGTTCTGAGAGGTGCAACTGGAGGGATGTCTGATCATTATCTTGTGGAGGCTAAGGTGAAGATTTGTATGGGTTTTCAGAAAAGAAGAGTGAATGTTGGGGTGAAGAGGGTGGTGAGAGTAAGTGAGCTTGGGAAGGAGTCTTGTGTGAGGAAGTACCAGGAGAGACTGAGTACAGAATGGAAAAAGGTGAGAACAATGGAAGTAAGGGGAGTGGGGGAGGAATGGGATGTATTTAGGGAATCAGTGATGGATTGCGCAAAAGATGCTTGTGGCATGAGAAGAGTGGGAGGTGGGTTGATTAGAAAGGGTAGTGAGTGGTGGAATGAAGAAGTAAGATTATTAGTGAAAGAGAAGAGAGAGGCATTTGGATGATTTTTGCAGGGAAAAAATGCAATTGAGTGGGAGATGTATAAAAGAAAGAGACAGGAGGTCAAGAGAAAGGTGCAAGAGGTGAAAAAGAGGGCAAATGAGAGTTGGGGTGAGAGAGTATCATTAAATTTTAGGGAGAATAAAAAGATGTTCTGGAAGGAGGTAAATAAAATGCGTAAGACAAGGGAGCAAATGAGAACTTCAGTGAAGGGCACAAATGGGGAGGTGATAACAAGTAGTGGTGATGTGAGAAAGAGATGGAGTGAGTATTTTGAAGGTTTGTTGAATGTGTTTGATGATAGAATGGCAGATATAGAGTGTTTTGGTCGAGGTGGTGTGCAAAGTGAGAGGGTTAGGGAAAATGATTTGGTAAACAGAGAAGAGGTAGTAAAAGCTTTGCGGAAGATGAAAGCCGGCAAGGCAGCAGGTTTGGATGGTATTGCAGTGGAATTTATTAAAAAAGGGGGTGACTGTATTGTTGACTGGTTGGTGAGGTTATTTAATGTATGTATGACTCATGGTGAGGTGCCTGAGGATTGGCGGAATGCGTGCATAGTGCCATTGTACAAAGGCAAAGGGGATAAGAGTGAGTGCTCAAATTACAGAGGTATAAGTTTGTTGAGTATTCCTGGCAAATTATATGGGAGGGTATTGATTGAGAGGGTGAAGGCATGTACAGAGCATCAGATTGGGGAAGAGCAGTGTGGTTTCAGAAGTGGTAGAGGATGTGTGGATCAGGTGTTTGCTTTGAAGAATGTATGTGAGAAATACTTAGAAAAGGAAATGGATTTGTATGTAGCATTTATGGATCTGGAGAAGGCATATGATAGAGTTGATAGAGATGCTGTGTGGAAGGTATTAAGAATATATGGTGTGGGAGGCAAGTTGTTAGAAGCAGTGAAAAGTTTTTATCGAGGATGTAAGGCATGTGTACGTGTAGGAAGAGAGGAAAGTGATTGGTTCTCAGTGAATGTAGGTTTGCGGCAGGGGTGTGTGATGTCTCCATGGTTGTTTAATTTGTTTATGGATGGGGTTGTTAGGGAGGTGAATGCAAGAGTTTTGGAAAGAGGGGCAAGTATGAAGTCTGTTGGGGATGAGAGAGCTTGGGAATTGAGTCAGTTGTTGTTCGCTGATGATACAGCGCTGGTGGCTGATTCATGTGAGAAACTGCAGAAGCTGGTGACTGAGTTTGGTAAAGTGTGTGAAAGAAGAAAGTTAAGAGTAAATGTGAATAAGAGCAAGGTTATTAGGTACAGTAGGGTTGAGGGTCAATTCAATTGGGAGGTGAGTTTGAATGGAGAAAAACTGGAGGAAGTGAAGTGTTTTAGATATCTGGGAGTGGATCTGGCAGCGGATGGAACCATGGAAGCGGAAGTGGATCATAGGGTGGGGGAGGGGGCGAAAATTCTGGGAGCCTTGAAGAATGTGTGGAAGTCGAGAACATTATCTCGGAAAGCAAAAATGGGTATGTTTGAAGGAATAGTGGTTCCAACAATGTTGTATGGTTGCGAGGCGTGGACTATGGATAGAGTTGTGCGCAGGAGGATGGATGTGCTGGAAATGAGATGTTTGAGGACAATGTGTGGTGTGAGGTGGTTTGATCGAGTAAGTAACGTAAGGGTAAGAGAGATGTGTGGAAATAAAAAGAGCGTGGTTGAGAGAGCAGAAGAGGGTGTTTTGAAATGGTTTGGTCACATGGAGAGAATGAGTGAGGAAAGATTGACCAAGAGGATATATGTGTCGGAGGTGGAGGGAACGAGGAGAAGAGGGAGACCAAATTGGAGGTGGAAAGATGGAGTGAAAAAGATTTTGTGTGATCGGGGCCTGAACATGCAGGAGGGTGTAAGGAGGGCAAGGAATAGAGTGAATTGGAGCGATGTGGTATACAGGGATTGACGTGCTGTCAGTGGAGTGAATCAAGGCATGTGAAGCGTCTGGGGTAAACCATGGAAAGCTGTGTAGGTATGTATATTTGCGTGTGTGGACGTGTGTATGTACATGTGTATGGGGGGGGGGGGGTTGGGCCATTTCTTTCGTCTGTTTCCTTGCGCTACCTCGCAAACGCGGGAGACAGCGACAAAGTATAAAAAAAAAAAAAAAAAAAAAAAAAAATATATATATTATCCCCGGGGATAGGGGAGAAAGAATACTTCCCACGTATTTCCTGCGTGTCGTAGAAGGCGACTAAAAGGGGAGGGAGCGGGGGGCTGGAAATCCTCCCCTCCTTTTTTTTTTTTTTTTCCAAAAGAAGGAATAGAGAAGGGGGCTTGGTGAGGCTATTCCCTCAAAGGCCAGTCCTCTGTTCTTAACGCTACCTCGCTAACGCGGGAAATGGCAAATATTATGAAAGAAAGAACAAAAAATATATATATATATATATATATATAGAGAGAGAGAGAGAGAGAGAGAGAGAGAGAGAGAGATATGGGTATGTATATTTGCGTGTGTGGACCTGTATGTATATACATGTGTATGGGGGTGGGTTGGGCCATTTCTTTTGTCTGTTTCCTTGCGCCACCTAGCAAACGCGTGAGACAGCGACAAAGCAAAATAAATAAATAAATATAAATATTTCTTTCTTTTAAACTATTCGCCATTTCCCGCGTTAGCGAGGTAGCGTTAAGAACAGAGGACTGGGCCTTTTTTGGAATATCCTCACCTGGCCCCCTCTGTTCCTTCTTTTGGAAAATTAAAAAAAATAAAAAAAAACGAGAGGGGAGGATTTCCAGCCCCCCGCTCCCTCCCCTTTTAGTTGCCTTCTACGACACGCAGGGAATACATGGGAAGTATTCTTAATCCCCTATCTCCAGGTGAGAATATAAATATATAAAAAAAAAAAAAAAAAAAAAATATATATATATATATATATATTTTTTTTTTTTTTTTTTTTATACCTTGTCGCTGTCTCCCGCGTTTGCGAGGTAGCGCAAGGAAACAGACGAAAGAAATGGCCCAACCCCCCCCATACACATGTACATACACACGTCCACACACGGAAATATATATACCTACACAGCTTTCCATGGTTTACCCCGGACGCTTCACATGCCTTGATTCAATCCACTGACAGCACGTCAACCCCTGTATACCACATCGCTCCAATTCACTCTATTCCTTGCCCTCCTTTCACCCTCCTGCATGTTCAGGCCCCGATCATACAAAATCCTTTTCACTCCATCTTTCCACCTCCAATTTGGTCTCCCTCTTCTCCTCGTTCCCTTCACCTCCGACACATATATCCTCTTGGTCAATCTTTCCTCACTCATTCTCTCCACGTGCCCAAACCATTTCAAAACACCCTCTTCTGCTCTCTCAACCACGCTCTTTTTATTTCCACACATCTCTCTTACCCTTACATTACTTACTCGATCAAACCACCTCACACCACACATTGTCCTCAAACATCTCATTTCCAGCACATCCATCCTCCTGCGCACAACTCTATCCATAGCCCACGCCTCGCAACCATACAACATTGTTGGAACTACTATTCCTTCAAACATACCCATTTTTGCTTTCCGGGATAATGTTCTCGACTTCCACACATTTTTCAAGGCTCCCAAAATTTTCGCCCCCTCCCCCACCCTATGATCCACTTCCGCTTCCATGGTTCCATCCGCTGACAGATCCACTCCCAGATATCTAAAACACTTCACTTCCTCCAGTTTTTCACCATTCAAACTCACCTCCCAATTGACTTGACCCTCAACCCTACTGTACCTAATAACCTTGCTCTTATTCACATTTACTCTTAACTTTCTTCTTCCACACACTTTACCAAGCTCCGTCACCAGCTTCTGCAGTTTCTCACATGAATCCGCCACCAGCGCTGTATCATCAGCGAACAACAACTGACTCACTTCCCAAGCTCTCTCATCCCCAACAGACTTCATACTTGCCCCTCTTTCCAAGACTCTTGCATTTACCTCCCTAACAACCCCATCCATAAACATATATATATATATATATATATATATATATATATATATATATATTTTTTGTCGCTGTCTCCCGCGTTTGCGAGGTAGCGCAAGGAAACAGACGAAAGAAATGGCCCAACCCACCCAGATACACATGTATATACATACGTCCACACACGCAAATATACATACCTACACAGCTTTCCATGGTTTACCCCAGACGCTTCACATGCCCTGATTCAATCCACTGACAGCACATCAACCCCGGTATACCACATCGATCCAATTCACTCTATTCCTTGCCCTCCTTTCACCCTCCTGCATGTTCAGGCCCCAATCACACAAAATCTTTTTCACTCCATCTTTCCACCTCCAATTTGGTCTCCCACTTCTCCTCGTTCCTTCCACCTCCGACACATATATCCTCTTGGTCAATCTTTCCTCACTCATTCTCTCCATGTGCCCAAACCATTTCAAAACACCCTGTTCTGCTCTCTCAACCACGCTCTTTTTATTTCCACACATCTCTCTTACCCTTACATTACTTACTCGATCAAACCACCTCACACCACACATTGTCCTCAAACATCTGATTTCCAGCACATCCACCCTCCTGCGCACAACTCTATCCATAGCCAACGCCTCGCAACCATACAACATTGTTGGAACCACTATTCCTTCAAACATACCCATTTTTGCTTTCGGAGATAATGTTCTTGACTTCCACACATTCTTCAAGGCTCCCAGGATTTTTGCCCCCTCCCCCACCCTATGATTCACTTCCGCTTCCATGGTTCCATCCGCTGCCAGATCCACTCCCAGATATCTAAAACACTTTACTTTCTCCAGTTTTTCTCCACTCAAACTTACCTCCCAATTGACTTGACCCTCAACCCTACTGTACCTAATAACCTTGCTCTTATTCACATTTACTCTTTACTTTCTTCTTTCACACACTTTACCAAACTCAGTCACCAGCTTCTGCAGTTTTTCACATGAATCAGCCACCAGCGCTGTATCATCAGCGAACAACAACTGACTCACTTCCCAAGCTCTCTCATCCCCAACAGACTTCATACTTGCCCCTCTTTCCAAAACTCTTGCATTTACCTCCCTAACAACCCCATCCATAAACAAATTAAACAACCATGGACACATCACACACCCCTGCCGCAAACCTACATTCACTGAGAACCAATCACTTTCCTCTCTTCCTACACGTACACATGCCATACATCCTCGATAAAAACTTTTCACTGCTTCTAACAACTTGCCTCCCACACCATATATTCTTAATACCTTCCACAGAGCATCTCTATCAACTCTATCATATGCCTTCTCCAGATCCATAAATGCTACATACAAATCCATTTGCTTTTCTAAGTATTTCTCACATACATTCTTCAAAGCGAACACCTGATCCACACATCCTCAACCACTTCTGAAACCACACTGCTCTTCCCCAATCTGATGCTCTGTACATGCCTTCACCCTCTCAATCAATACCCTCCCATATACTTTACCAGGAATACTCAACAAACTTATACCTCTGTAATTTGAGCACTCACTCTTATCCCCTTTGCCTTTGTACAATGGCACTATGCACGCATTCCACCAATCCTCAGGCACCTCACCATGAGTCATACATACATTAAATAACCTTACCAACCAGTCAGTAATACAGTCACCCCCTTTTTTAATAAATTCCACTGCAATACCATCCAAACCTGCTGCCTTGCCGGCTTTCATCTTCCGCAAAGCTTTTACTACCTCTTCTCTGTTTACCAAATCATTTTCCCTAACCCTCTCACTTTGTACACCACCTCGACCAAGACACCCTATATCTGCCACTCTATCATCAAACACATTCAACAAACCTTCAAAATACTCACTCCATCTCCTTCTCACATCCCCACTACTTGTTATCACCTCCCCATTTGCGCCCTTCACTGAAGTTCCCATTTGCTCCCTTGTCTTATGCACTTTATTCACCTCCTTCCAGAACATCTTTTTAGTCTCCCTAAAATTTAATAATACTCTCTCACCCCAACTCTCATTTGCCCTCTTTTTCACCTGTATATATGTATATATATATGTATATGTATATGTGTGTATGTGTGTATATGTGCGTATGTATGTGTGTATATGTATATATATGTATATATATATATATTATCCCTGGGGATAGGGGTGAAAGAATACTTCCCACGCATTCCTCGCGTGTCGTAGAAGGCGACTAGAGGGGACGGGAGCGGGGGGCCAGAAAACCTCCCCTCGTATTTTTTAATTTTCTAAAATGGGAAACAGAAGTGTATATATATGTATATATATATATATATATATTTATCCCTGGGGATAGGGGAGAAAGAATACTTCTCACGTAATCCCTGCGTGTCGTAGAAGGCGACTAAAAGGGAAGGGAGCGGGGGGCTGGAAATCCTCCCCTCTCGTTTTTTAATTTTCCAAAAGAAGGAACAGAGAAGGGGGCCAGGTGAGGATATTCCCTCAAAGGCTCAGTCCTCTGTTCTTAACGCTACCTCGCTGACGCGGGAAATGGCGAATAGTATGAAAAAAAAAAATATATATATATATATATATATATATATATATATATATATATATATATATATATATATATATATATATATATATCTTCTTTTCTTTTAAACTATTCGCCATTTCCCGCATTAGCGAGGTAGCGTTAAGAACAGAGGACTGGGCCTTTTTTGGAATATCCTCACCTGGCCCCCTCTGTTCCTTCTTTTGGAAAATGAAAAAAAAAAAAAAAAAACGAGAGGGGAGGATTTCCAGCCCCCCGCTCCCTCCCCTTTTAGTCGCCTTCTACGACACGCAGGGAATACGTGGGAAGTATTCTTAGTCCCCTATCCCCAGGGATAATATATATA
This sequence comes from Panulirus ornatus, assembly GCF_036320965.1. Classification (NCBI taxonomy): domain Eukaryota; kingdom Metazoa; phylum Arthropoda; class Malacostraca; order Decapoda; family Palinuridae; genus Panulirus; species Panulirus ornatus. The sequence goes on from NC_092253.1 coordinate 19,454,037, forward strand.
TATATATATATATATATATATATATATATATATATATATAGGGCCAGGTGAGGATATTCCCTCAAAGGCCCAGTTCTCTGTTCTTAACGCTACCTCGCTAACGCGGGAAATGGCGAATAGTTTGAAAGTTTGAAAGAAAGAATATATATATATATTTTATTTTTTCTTTTATTTTGCTTTGTTGCTGTCTCCCGCGTTAGCGAGGTAGCGCAAGGAAACAGACGAAAGAATGGCCCAACCCACCCACATACACATGTATATACATACACCTCCACACACGCAAATATACATGCCTATATATCTCAACGTATACATATATATACACACACAGACATATACATATATACACATGTACATAATTCATACTGTCTGCCTTTATTCATTCCCATCGCCACCTCACCACACATGAAATAACAACCCCCTCCCCCTCATGTGTGTGAGGTAGCGCTAGGAAAAGACAACAAAGGCCCCATTGGTTCCCACTCAGTCTCTAGCTCAGTGTCAATCAATATCCTCCCATATAATTTACCAGGAATACTCAATAAACTTATACCTCTGTAATTTGAGCACTCACTTTTATCCCCTTTGCCTTTGTACAATGGCACTATGCAAGCATTCTGCCAATCCTCAGGATATATGTGTCAGAGGTGGAGGGAACGAGGAGAAGTGGGAGACCAAATTGGAGGTGGAAAGATGGAGTGAAAAGGATTTTGAGTGATCGGGGCCTGAACATGCAGGAGGGTGAAAGGAGGGCAAGGAATAGAGTGAATTGGATCGATGTGGTATACCGGGGTTGATGTGCTGTCAGTGGATTGAATCAGGGCATGTGAAGCGTCTGGGGTAAACCATGGAAGGTTGTGTGGGGCCTGGATGTGGAAAGGGAGCTGTGGTTTCGGGCATTATTGCATGACAGCTGGAGACTGAGTGTAAACGAATGGGGCCTTTGTTGTCTTTTCCTAGCACTACCTCGCACACATGAGGGGGGAGGGGGATGGTATTCCATGTGTGGCGAGGTGGCAATGGGAATGAATAAAGGCAGAGTGTGAATTGTGTGCATGGGTATATATGTATGTGTCTGTGTGTGTATATATATGTGTACATTGAGATGTATAGGTATGCGTATTTGCGTGTGTGGACGTGTGTGTATATACATGTGTATGGGGGTGGGTTGGGCCATTTCTTTCTTCTGTTTCCTTGCGCTACCTCGCAAATGCAGGAGACAGTGACAAAGCAAAATAAATAAATAAATAATATATATATATATATATATATATATATATATATATATATATATATATATATAAATTTTTTATTTGCTTTGTCGCTGTCTCCCGCGTTTGCGAGGTAGCGCAAGGAAACAGACGAAAGAATGGCCCAACTCACCCACATACACATGTATATACATAGACATCCACACACGTAAATATACCTACCTATACATCTCAACGTGTATATATATATATATATATATATATATATATATATATATATATATATATATATATATATCCCTGGGGATAGGGGATTAAGAATACTTCCCACGTATTCCCTGCGTGTCGTAGAAGGCGACTAAAAGGGGAGGGAGCGGGGGGCTGGAAATCCTCCCCTCTCGTTTTTTTTCTTAATTTTCCAAAAGAAGGAACAGAGAATTGGGCCAGGTGAGGGTATTCCCTCAAAGGCCCAGTCCTCTGTTCTTAATGCTACCTCGCTAATGCGAGAAATGGCGAATAGTTTAAAAGAAAGAAGAAAGATATATATATATATATTTTTTTTTTCCCAAAGGAAGGAACAGAGAAGGGGGCCAGGTAAGGATATTCCCTCAAAGGCTCAGCCCTCTGTTCTCAGCGCTACGTCGCTGACGCGGGAAATGGTGAATAGTTTGAAAGAAAAAGAGGGAGGTGAATGCAAGAGTTTTGGAAAGAGGGGCAATGATGAAGTCTGTTGGGGATGAGAGAGCTTGGGAATTGAGTCAGTTGTTGTTCGCTGATGATACAGCACTGGTGGCTGATTCATGTGAGAAACTGCAGAAGCTGGTGACTGAGTTTGGTAAAGTGTGTGAAAGAAGAAAGTTAAGAGTAAATGTGAATAAGAGCAAGGTTATTAGGTACAGTAGGGTTGAGGGTCAAGTCAATTGGGAGGTGAGTTTGAATGGAGAAAAACTGGAGGAAGTGAAGTGTTTTAGATATCTGGGAGTGGATCTGGCAGCGGATGGAAACATGGAAGCGGAAGTGGATCATAGGGTGGGGGAGGGGGCGAAAATTCTGGGAGCCTTGAAGAATGTGTGGAAGTCGAGAACATTATCTCGGAAAGCAAAAATGGGTATGTTTGAAGGAATAGTGGTTCCAACAATGTTGTATGGTTGCGAGGCGTGGACTATGGATAGAGTTGTGCGCAGGAGGATGGATGTGCTGGAAATGAGATGTTTGAGGACAATGTGTGGTGTGAGGTGGTTTGATCGAGTAAGTAACGTAAGGGTAAGAGAGATGTGTGGAAATAAAAAGAGCGTGGTTGAGAGAGCAGAAGAGGGTGTTTTGAAATGGTTTGGTCACATGGAGAGAATGAGTGAGGAAAGATTGACCAAGAGGATATATGTGTCGGAGGTGGAGGGAACGAGGAGAAGAGGGAGACCAAATTGGAGGTGGAAAGATGGAGTGAAAAAGATTTTGTGTGATCGGGGCCTGAACATGCAGGAGGGTGAAAGGAGGGCAAGGAATAGAGTGAATTGGAGCGATGTGGTATACCGGGGTTGACGTGCTGTCAGTGGATTGAATCAAGGCATGTGAAGGGTCTGGGGTAAACCATGGAAAGCTGTGTAGGTATGTATATTTGCATGTGTGGACGTATGTATATACATGTGTATGGGGGTGGGTTAGGCCATTTCTTTCGTCTGTTTCCTTGCGCTACCTCGCAAACGCGGGAGACAGCGGCAAAAAAAAAAATATATATATATATATATATATATATATATATATATATATATATATATATATATATATATATATATATATATATCTTTTTCTTTCTTCTTTTCTTTCCCCCTACACGTGTATATACATACACGTCCACACATGCAAATATACATACCCATACATCTCAATGTACACATATATATATACACACACAGACACATACATGTATACCCATGCACACAATTCACACTGTCTGCCTTTATTCATTCCCATCGCCACCTCGCCACACATGGAATAACATCCCCCTCCCCCCTCATGTGTGCGAGGTAGCACTAGGAAAAGACAACAAAGGCCCCATTCGTTCATACTCAGTCTCCAGCTGTCATGCAATAATGCCTGAAACCACAGCTCCCTTTCTACATCCAGGCCCCACAGAACTTTCCATGGTTTACCCCAGACACTTCATGTGCCCTGATTCAATCCATTGACAGCATGTCGACCCCGGTATACCACATCAATCCAATTCACTCTATTCCTTGCCTTCCTTTCACCCTCCTGCATGTTCAGGCCCCGATCACTCAAAATCTTTTTCACTCCATCTTTCCACCTCCAATTTGGTCTCCCACTTCTCCTCGTTCCCTCCACCTCCGACACGTATATCCTCTTGGTCAATCTTTCCTCACTCTTTCTTTCCATGTGCCCAAACCATTTCAAAACACCCTCTTCTGCTCTCTCAACCACTCTCTTTTTATTTCCACACATCTCTCTTACCCTATTATTACTTACTCGATCAGACCACCTCACACCACACATTGTCCTCAGACATCTCATTTCCAGCACATCCACCCTCCTGCGCACAACTCTATCCATAGCCCATGCTTCGCAACCATACAACATTGTTTGAACCACTATTCCTTCAAACATAGCCATTTTTGCTTTCGGAGATAATGTTCTCGACTTCCACACATTCTTCAAGGCTCCCAGGATTTTCGCCCCTTCCCCCACCCTATGATTCACTTCCGCTTCCATGGTTCCATCCGCTGCCAGATCCATTCCCAGATATCTAAAACACTTTACTTCCTCCAGTTTTTCTCCATTCAAACTTACCTCCCAATTGACTTGACCCTCAACCCTACTGTACCTAATAACTTTGCTCTTATTCACATTTACTCTTAACCTTCTTCTTTCACACACTTTACCAAACTCAGTCACCCCTGAGTTTGGTAAGATATATATATATTTGGTAAAATATATATATTTTTTTTTCCAAAAGAAGGAACAGAGAAGGGGGCCAGGTGAGGATATTCCCTCAAAGGCCCAGTCCTGTTCTTAACGCTACCTCGCTATTGCGGGAAATGGCGAATAGTATAAAAGAAAAGAAAAGAAATATATATATATATTTTATATATATATATATATATATATATATATATATATATATATATATATTTATTTTACTTTGTCGGTCTCCTGCGTTAGTGAGGTAGCTCAAGGAAACAGACGAAAGAATGGCCCAACCCACCCACATACACATGTATATACATACACGTCCACACTCACACATATACATACCTATACATCTCAACATATACATATATATGCGTATACATACCCACTCAGACATATACATAAATACACATGTACATAATTCATATTGTCTACCCTTATTCATTCCCGTTGCCACCCCGCCACACATGAAAACCCCCTCCCCACATGTGCGTGAGGTAGCGCGAGGAAAGACAACAAAGGCCACATTCGTTCACACTCAGTCTCTAGCTGTCATGTATAATGCACCGAAACCACAGCTCCCTTTCCACATCCAGGCCCCACAAAACTTTCCATGGTGCTAGGGGAGAAAGAATACTGCCCATGTATTCCCTGCTGTGGCTGGAAATCCTCCCCTCCAGTTTTATTTTGACAAAAGAAGCAACAGAGAAGGGGGTCATGGTGATTTTTCCTTCAAAGGCTCAGTCATCTGTTCCTTGCACTACCTCTAACCCATGAAATGAATACACATGAAAAAAGATTATTTATATTTATTATACCTGATTGCTGTTTCCCTCATCAGCAAGGTGGCGGCAGAAAACAGATGAAGAACAGCCCATCCACTCATATATATATATATATATATATATATATATATATATATATATATATATAAATGCCTATACACGCACATATACATAACATATACACATATACGTACATATATACACATACATATACATGTAATTATATACATATTCATACTTGCTTGCCTTCATTCATTCCTGGCACTACCCCTCCCCACAGGAAACAGCATCACTACCCCTTCCTTCAGCAAGGTAGTGCCAGGAAGACAGACAAAAAAGGCCACATTCATTCACTAAGTTTCTAGCTGTCATGTATAATGCATCGAAACCACAGCTCCCTATCTGCATCCAGGCCCCATAGACCTTTCCATGGTTTATACCATATGTTTCATATGTCCCCAGTTCAGTCCATTGACAGCACATTGACCTGGTATACCACTTCATTCCAATTCATTCCATTCCTTGTACACCTCTCACCCTCCTGTATGTTCCTTCCACCTCCAGTTTGGTTTCCTGCTTCTTCTTGTTCACTCCACCTCTGACACATATATCCTATTTGTCAGCCTTTCCTTACTCTTTCTCTCCACATATCCAGCCCAATTTAACACACCCTCCAGTGCTCTCTCAACCAAACTCTTCTAATTTCCACACATCTCTCTTACCCTTTCATTACTTAATCAAACCACCTCACACCACATATTGTCCTCATACGTATCATTTCCAAAACATCCACCCTTCTCTGTACAACCCTATATATAGCCCATGCCTCGCAACCATATAATTGGAACCACTATTCCTTGAAACATACCCATTTTTGTGCTCTGAGATAATGTTCTTTCCTTTCACACATTCTTCATCGCTTCCAGAACCTTTGGCCCCTCACCACCCTGTGACTCATTTCCATTTCAATGGTTCCATTCGATGCTAAGTCCACTCCCAGATATCTAAAACACTTCACTTCCTCCATTTTTTCTCCATTCAAACTTACATCCCAACTAACCTGTCCCTCAACCCTACTGAACCTAATAACCTTGATCTTATTCACATTTACTCTCAACTTTCTCCTTTCTAATGTGGACTGTACCATTCGAAATATGGAGAGATATGATAAAGGCTCATGTACATTATCATTAGTAAAGTTGTTAATATTTGTCTCTTGCAATCTAGTTCTTGCACTTTATGGAGAGGAGCAATTCATTTTTTTTCTCCATTTTGTACTCTTTTAAGGTAACACTAAGAACTGAAAATAATTATACATCATAGAAGTCTTCAGACTTCTATCCCTGGGGATAGGGGATTAAGAATACTTCCCACGTATTCCCTGCGTGTCGTAGAAGGCGACTAAAAGGGGAGGGAGCGGGGGGCTGGAAATCCTCCCCTCTCATTTTTTTTTTTTAATTTTCCAAAAGAAGGAACAGAGAATTGGGCCAGGTGAGGGTATTCCCTCAAAGGCCCAGTCCTCTGTTCTTAATGCTACCTCGCTAACGCGGGAAATGGCGAATAGTTTAAAAGAAAAAAGAAAGAAGTCTTCAGAATATGTGGTTATTTAGATCATTTTACATTACCTGGTGGTATCAGTCCCAGGGGATGTACCTGACCACTGATTATCCTCTTGAGCTTACAGGAATGTCTCAGGTCCATTAATGATGAAGATTGATTAGAATATGACCTTAAGATGACACTAAAGGAAATTTAAATATGTCCGTTTACTCAAAAGAAATTATAGCAGTAGTAGTTATGAGAAGCCATAGCATTCATCTAATAACTGAAAGGGTAAATTATTGTGTTTGCCAGTAGGCCTATCTTCAAAGTTTCTGTAGACATACCTTCAAGGTTTGTCTGTAAGCCTACCTTCAAACTTTTCCTGTAGGCCTAACCTGTAAGGTTTGAATGTAGGCTCCTTCAAGTCTTGTCTGTAGGCCTACCTTCAAAGTTTGCCTATAGGCATAACTTTGGGTTTTGCCTTTAAGCCTACCTTCAGGGTATGTCTTTAAGCCTACCTTCGAGGTTTGTCTGTTGTCCTACCTTCAAGTTTTGCCTGTCGGTTTACCTTCAAGGTTTGCCTGTAGGCCTACCTTCAAGGTTTGCTGGTAGGTTTACTTCAAGGTTTGCCTGTAGGCCTGCCTTCAAGGTTTGCCTGTAGGCCTACCTTCAAGGTGAGCCTATGGTTTACTTTCAAGGTTTGTCTGTAGGCCTTCCTTTAAGGTTTGTCTGGAGGCCTGCTTTCCAGGTATGTCTGTAGACCTACATTCAAGGTTCTTTATGTAGGTCTATCTTCAAGGTTTGTCTGTCGGCCTACCTTCAAGGTTTGTCTGAAGGCCTACCTTCAAGATTTGTTCGTAGTCTTACCTTAAAGGTCTGTCAGGAGTTCTATCTGAAGTGCTTGCCTTCACTGTATGCTTGTATGTTTACTTTTGGTGTTTGGCTGTAGACCTACCTTCAATTGAGGTTTGCCTGTAGGCCTTCCTCGAAGTTTTGCCTGTAGGCCTACCTTCATGGCTTGCCTGTATGCTTACCTTCAAGTTTTGCCTGTATGCCAACTTTTAAGGTTTGCATGTAGGCCTAGCTTCAAGGTTTGCTTGTGTACCTGCCTTCAAGGTTTGCCAGTAGGCCTACCTTCAAGGTTTGTCCATAGGCCTACCTTCAAAGTTTGCCTGTAGGCCTAACTTCAGGGTTTGTAAGTAGGCTTGCCTTCAGCGTTTGCCTGTAGGCCTACCTTCAACGTTTGCCTGTAACTTTATTTTCAGAGTTTGCCTGTAGGCCTGCCTTTAAGTTTTGCCTGTAGATTTACTTTCAAGGTTTGCCTGTAGGCCTACCTTCAAGGTTTACCTGTAGATTTACCTTCAAGGTTTGCCTGTAGCTTTACCATCAAGGTTTGCCTGTGGGCCTGCCTGTAAGGTTTGTCTGGGGCCTACCTTCAAGTTTGCCTGTTGGCTTACCTTCAAGATTTGCCTGTGGGCACATTTGCAAGGTTTACCTGTAGGCCTACCTTCAAGGCATGCCTGTGGGCTTACCTTCAAGGTTTGTCTGCAGACCTACATTCAAGTTACCCTGTGGACCTGCATTCAAGGTTTGCCTGTGAGCTTGCCTTTAAGTTTTGCCTGTTGGCCTGCTTTCAAGGTTTGCCTGTGAGCCTGCCTTCAAGGTTTGCCTGTTGGCCTACCTTCAAGGTTTGCCTGTTGACCTGCCTTCAAGGTTTGCATGTTGACCAACCTTCAAGGCTTGCCTGTGAGCCTGCCTTCAAGGTTTGCTTGTTGACCTGCCTTCAAGGTTTGCCTGTTGGCCTACCTTCAGGGTTTGCCTGTTGACCTGCCTTCAAGGTTTGCATGTTGGCCAACCTTCAAGGTTTGCCTGTGAGCCTACCTCCAAGGTTTGCCTGTTGGCCAACCTTCAAGTTTTGCCTGTTGGCCTACCTTCAAGTTTGTCTGCGGGCCTGCTTTCAAGGGTTGCCTGTCTTAATTCAAGGTTTGCTTTTAAGCTGTCTTTAATGTTTGCCTTCGTGATTAACTTTAAGGTTTGCCTACAGGTTTAACTTCAAGGCTTACCCTTAGGCTCATCTTCAAGTTTTTTGTGCAGGATTACTTTCAAGGTTTCCCATAAGCTTACCTTCAGTGTTTGTCCTTATGCATACCCTCAGTGTTTTCTTGTAGGCATACTTTCAGGGTTTGCATGTAAGCCTACCTTCAATGTTTACCTGCATATTTACCTTTAGTACCTACCTGTAGGCTTACCTTCAGGGTTTGATATTAAGCTTACGGGTTGGCCTGTAGACTTACTTTCAAAGTTTACCTGTAGACCTATTTTCATAGTTTGTCTGTGTGCCTAACTTCAAGGTTTACCTGTAGGCTTAACTTCAAGGTTTGCTTGTACATCTACTTCAAGTGATTACCTGTAGGCTCACTTTCAAGGTTTGCTCAGAGGCTTACTTTCAACTTTTATCAGTAGTCCTACCTTCATCCTTGGCTTGTAGCATTACATTCAAGGTCTGTAAACCTACCTCTTAAAGTTTGCCAGTAGGCCTAACTAGTGTTTGCCTTTAGGTATACCTTCAAGAGTTGCTTGTAGGCCTACCTTTAAAGTTTGCCTGTAAGCCTTCCTTTAAGATTTGTCTGTAGACCTACCTTCAAGACTTCTCTTCACTGTTTGCCAACAAGCTTACCTTCAGTGAAGGCTTCCCTTCTAGTTCTGCTTGTACGCCTTCCAATAAGGTGCACCTTCAAAGTTTTCATGTAGCTTTACCTTCAAACCTACCTTCAGGTTTGCATGTAAATCTACATTCAAGGTTTTTCTTTAGGCCTACCTTCAGTTTGTTTTTAGGATTACCTTCAAAGTTTGCATGTAGGTCTTCCTTTACAGTTTGCCTGTTACCTTCAAGGTTTGTATGTAGGCCTTCTTTTCTGATTTATTTGTAGATTAGCCTTCAAGGTTTACCTATAGCTTTACCTTTGTTGTTTGTCTGTGAGCTTACCTTCAATGTTTGCTGGAAGACTTCCCTTCAAGTTTTGCTTATAAGCTACCTTTAAGATTTGCCCGCAGGTCTTCCTTTAAGGCCTGCCTTTAGGTCTTCCTTCAAGGTTTTCCTTTAGGCCTTCCTTTAAGGTTTGCCTGTAGGTCTACCTCCTTCCAGGTTGGCTGTAGGCCTACCTTCAAGTTTTGTTTGTGAACTTCAATGTTTGTCTGTAGGTCTATCTTCAAGCTTTTCCTATAGACATACCTTCAAGGTTTGCCTGTAGGTGTACCCTGAAGGTACCAAATATTTTAGAAAAATTTGGTGGTTGAAATGTGAAGTTTCAGTTTTCAGCACCATATGATATGGAGAATAGTTTTCAAGTATTTTGAACACTGTGATGTAACGTTGTAAGCAGCCGGTTCTTCCCTTCACAGTTTACATTTTGGTCTTAGTATTATCATGAACAACTGAAGGCATTTCGTTTCTATTAGTGGTTCCAAAATAATGCTGATGGCCTTAATGATCCTGGCAGTCGATAGGCCAAAAGCCCAGATTAATCAACCAACCAACTGTTTCTTTTTTGGATACTATTACAATTTGCTAATGCATCTCAAAGATATGAGACCTATAGCATGTCTTAAAGGTATTGTGAAGTTTATGTAATACCATTCCAGGTGTATGATCTCAATTCTCATTATTTTGTTTTTGTATTTTTTCCTTAATACCTGAACACATTTCTTTGAGTTTTTTAGTTCTTATCTTACTGCAGAGCTGTAGTGCTATGTTGTTTAGTATTACATAGGTTTTACGTACTTGACTTACTTATCATACTTAGTTTATATAAGAAATTAACAAATGCTACACAAATGTCCTCATAGATATTTATATAGTTTTGCCACCTCTGTTCTGTTGACTACATTGGATCAGTTTTGTGCTCTCTTTTATTCTTAAAAGGTTTCCAATTTTATTATTAGAACAGCTTATGCAATATTTCACTCAAATGCAATGTCATGTTTAGAAGAAAGTTAATGGATAACCTACATATAATTAATTTACGTCCTCTTCTACAGTATGGAATGATCAGTATCCCTGAATGTGGAATACAATCTGGCATTCATGTAACTAATTTATAGCAAATAAAATCCAAATAGAATCTAATAGTTAAGTTACAGTAAAAATCTAAATTTCCAAAATCCATTCATATATTTTTTTATCCACATATCACAGCAGTTACTAAATGATACAAACATTAAGAACTTCCACACTCACCTAGTACCAATGTAATTTTCTTGCATTCCTGCACTCAGTTAGAACAGTCTCATATTTCCCCATAAATATTTACCTGCTGGCAGTAACCATGGGCCCATCATCTCCAGCAGCATTACTGTGAAATACTGGCTCATTTCTTCTCCGAGTGATGATGTATTTAAATGGACATAGAGTAAAACATCCTCTAATAGTCTGTTACACATATCTAACTTTACATATTCCATCATATATGGTCATGTTTCTATTTCTCTAAAGGCCTTATATTATTTTTACTCTTGCCCATCTTTCTTTTCATACTTTCAATACTTTTCTTGAGGAGCTGACCATTCATCTCACACTTTCTATCATCTTGGAACAAGCAACCAGTACAAGTTTTCTTATGTGATAGCCATATCAACAACAAGGATTCTCAATAAAATGTCTATAATATTCATCAAGTTTCTGACACTCAATGTATATTGAGAACTTTCTGCATCTTCCATCCTATTATCACAAAGATTAATATGAACATTACATGAAAATTTTTTCATAAACATTGCAACTTTAAAAATTGGTTACCCCAGTGTGCCAATAATGATGCATACGGGTTTCTAGCTCTAGTGAATCTAAGGTAGGGCGCTCTTGCATCTCTGCAGCCAAATTAGGTTGCACTAGAGGGTAATGTGGTGGCCGTGGTCGATTCTCTTGATAATATTTCAGGTTCTGTAGGCTACCAAAGCGACGAAAATTACTTTCACTCTTATTATTTGTGCTCTTGAATTTCTGAAGGCTGTTGAACTTATTAGTTGTGGCATTTAATTTGTTCTGTATAAGGCGGAAAGTCCCTCTTCCTAAACGAGATTTGCGCACATTATTTCTCTGGAAATGGCCACTTGGTTCTGTTTCAGTAGCTGCTGCTAAAATTAGGTCAGGGGCAGAAGCAGTAGGCCTAGGGCTGGATTGAGATTTAGGTCGGTTCAGAGAGTCTAACTCTCTCATGAAGAGCAGTTTTGCATTACGAGCCAGAAGATATTCCCAGCTACGAAACTGCTCCTCAGTCACCTGTGGAAATACAGTATGGGTTAATGAAAAAGTTATTCAGAAAACAGTATGCGTTACCATGAAATTATAATTGAAATTACATAAGAATGAGCTTTCTAAGATGAACAGTGGGTCTCAAGAATGGGTGTGTGCTGAAGAACTCCATGACAATCATACTGATTCAGTGAGTCATAATAATACAGCAACAGATAGTCATACTAATACAGTGAATCATGCAAATACAGTGACTCAAATACATTAACAATCATAGTAATACAATGACATAGTAGTATGTCATACTAATCCATAAATAGCCATACCAATACAGTGATAGTAATGCAAATACATTGACAGTCATAGCAAAAGAATTACAGTAATTTTACTAATAAGAAAAGTGTGAAACTTGAGCCCTGTAAGGCATTTCTACACTGAATTATATTATTGGCTAGAAATCTCCTCAGCCATCTTTAGAAACACAAGAAAGGATGACACTAAAATACTGTATATAGAAAACAATTTGCCCATTTCACTGGAAAGCATAAAGCTGACTTGTTAAATTCCACTAACAAGAAATTTATGAGTGCGGTGAATGATGTGGGATAAAGGACTCAGGATGAAGTGTATGGAGAGTGGTGTGAACTAAAGCACTCACAATGACGTGTAATTATGGAAAATGGTGGGAGTTGAAAGCTTTAGGATGAAGTGTGAGTATGTAGTGTGGACTAAAGAACCCAGGTAAAATGTGAGCATATAACTTGGGCTAAAGGACTCTGAATGAGGTATCACTGTAGAACAGAATGACAGAAAATTACTGCAGGCCTTCAGAATATTTTTCCTTCAACAGAATATGACAAATCTGACTTATGCCTAGCCTCTCCCAGGCAGTATGACACTGATTGACAGCTCATTCAAAACCACTTAAAAACCGAGAGGACATATAAACAAAAGATTTTAAGCTATCAGCAAAAGATGACTCTGCTGCTTGCACACAGGCTTGCCTAATGGGTTTGCCTCATAGCTGAACATGTTTGGTGATGATGCTAAGATCATGAGAAAGGAAAAGAACAATGATGACTGCATATTTACTGGAGGATCTAAACATATTCCAAAGTTAGTCAGATAAATGTTTGACAAATCAATTTAGAATACACATATAGAAATAAGCATAGAACAAGGTTTAAAAAAATATGAATAATAATTTCCTAGCTAGAACTAAGCTATGTGAATCTGTGCAAGAAATACACTTAAGGTCAACACTGTGTCACCAGATTTCCACAACAGAACTGTAAAGGAAGTAAACTGCCTCCTGACACATGTTAAAAAGTCCATTTAAGCATCTGGATAAGGAATAGTCTGGAGAACCATTTACAGCAAAGACCAGAAATGGATTTTGCTTCTCAAGTCTGGTCACCATACTTAAAGAAGCACAAATATCTAATTGCAAGGGCCCAAGTCAACAATGGAGATGGAACCAGATTTAAAAAACCAATAAAGAGAGGATGCGAACTGAATTTGCTTACCACAAAAGAGAGAAGACTGAGAGGTGACCTGATCATAGCCTTTAAGTTTCTAAATCAACTGGAAGACATGGAAAAAACAGATCCTCGTGAGATATATTGACAGAATAACCAGAGGGCATGTTTAGAAGATAAGCACAAAGCATATTTTAGAAATGACTTCAAGATGTACTCTTTTAATGTAAGGGTTCATGGATGGTTGAATAGACTATGCAATGATACAGTGAACGTCAACACTATACAAATGTTTAGACGGCTATATGACTGGAAAGAAAGTTCAAGAGATGGGGTCATACGAGTGTAGAACTTTATCCTCACACTGTTCAACTAGGTAACTGTTGAACAACACTCATACATGACTAATGCAACTGAAACATAATTTGGGGATTTAGATATTCATATGCTTTTCCAAAGAAATGTATCAGATTTTGTATGGCTAACAGCAGTTACTTAACTGAAAATTGTTTGACCTAAGACTGACACATGCCTAACTATTATGCTTATGGAAAGGCAATCATATGATATCAAGTTTTCTTACCTATTGTGGGTTCTTGGTAGGCTTTTCTAATAGTTGTAGGTTACACTTATGCTTCCTTACCTGTTGTGGAATATTATTCGGCTCATTTTCAGAATTGGCAAAATTCTGAGGACTTGCATGATGCTGTCCTCCACTAACACCACTCAAGCCACTATCACTGCCTTCAGAATCACTTACAATATCACCAAAGCCAGCGGGAGGAGCCAATACACCTGTCTGTGCTTCACTCTGCCCCAGACTTAGCAAATGTTCTGTCAAATGGTTTTCAGAAGGTGTCACTGTTGGGTCAGGTCGGGGATAGTGATAATAAGTCACTCCTTTCCTTGCACTGGTATAATTAATTATCTGTGAACCTGCTTCAGCTTTCTTCCCGACCTCTCTCTTTCTTCTGTGTGGCTGGGCATACAGATCTTCAACACTCTTGTGAAGCAAATCTTTATGCTTACCAGTTATAATTGGCTCTTTCCTTAAAGTCCGAGCATGTCTATAGATATCTACACAATGTTCACTGTAATCACTTTGACTCTGACCACTTGGGGAAGACCTGTCCAGTTCTCCAACTTTTGGAGTCACATTACAATGCTCCTGACTCTTTTCTCCTATTCCTGATTTCACCATGTTGTTTTTGGCTCCATTTTGCAGTCGATCATAGGAATCAAACTTTTCAGTATGCTTCACAGAACATTTTCTCTGATTATCTATCAAACAGTAATTGTTATGATCATCTACCTTGGTAACACTACTATTAAACTTCACTCTTCGACAATTTCCATTTCCTTCCTTTTCTGAACCAGTGCTGCCATCATGAATACTCTGTGAATTTGCTACAGATGCTGTTTTTACCTTTTCTTGAGATACAATGAAGGGAGGTGAATATGTGTGACATATTTGATGAGGAGGTGAAAGACGAACTACAATCACACTCAGTGCCTGACGACTGCCGTAAGACTGTGCCAAGTCTAAGAGACGCTTGGCAGCTGATCCTGGCTCACTTACTTCGCTGCACACATCAGCTGCTTCCTTTGGTTCTAACACTTCCCATAGGCTGAAAGTTGATCAAAACAACATAAATTTGAACTGTTACCAAAATATCTACCATTACAAAACTACAATAATTCAAAATTAAATTGACAGATGTGTCAGTAATGAAAGAATGGTCATGGTCACACAAAATTATGTGGAGACAAATGAGTTACCTTGAAAATGTGTCTTTGGAATTTGAATTTATTTCCCTTAAAAGTTATCGACAAGAAATCTGACTGCTGAAAAACTATCATCAGCATGAAGAAAAACATATTCTACCCTTTGAAGAAACTTAAGTGATAAATTTCCTGTTTTTCTGAATCTGGGTAAGTCAGATACTTTTTTCCCCTTAACAGTGTCATGCTTCTTTAAGTACTCTGTCCATTCATCTAATTTTCATCTCTATGCAAATTTCTCCCTTTGCCCCTCACTTTTCAAACCAGTCGGCATAACCAAGGTGAAGGAAGAAAAATAAGCAACTTTTTATGCCAAAGTCATGTGTAATATATGTAAAAAAAGTAACTACAATGTGTCCTTAGAAGAGGTTGAAAACTCTGTCAACAAATAATGGTGTAATCATCAGCTTAGCCATAGCCACCTTTAACAACTCTGATGTTATGTCATCCTCCCCCTACCAAAGCTGGGACTGTAGCTAGAACTGCCAGGACTTGTAAGAAAAAGAAAAAGTAGGGAAGGATAGTGCTGGTGGAGTGCATCAGGGAGCACATGGGTAGGACAGATGACAGAGAACCTGATGTTCTATGGTAACATTTTATGCTGGAGGACAGTATTTAGATCCTAAATTCTTATTCTATATGGACAGAGACATGAAAAGAAAACTTATACCTACTGACAAGTCCCTCTAATACAGCAGCCAGTATGGAAATAGCTACAGGGAAACAGCACGAATAATGACAAAAATATACAGGCAAAGAAGTTTTATAGTAAAATGTAAGTGGAAAACACATTAAGTTCTAACACAGGCAACCAAATATTCAGGGAGGTTCAAATCTTGAACAGGCTATTTTGCTTAAAATCAGTATTATCATAATATCTGTCTAGCCTTGAGTTAAGTGTACATATAGTCTTCTTGACATCAATTTAAAAAGGGACTTCGACTATCTCAAAAATGGAGTAGATGAAATTCAACCGGAAAGCATGCAGAGAAATAAGGATGTGACACAAAAAAAACAAAGACTTCAATATATATATATATTACTAGTAGGAAATGAAATGTGTGGATATATGTGCAAAAGAGACTTGGAAGTCCACATTGTACCTAAACATCACCAAAACACAATTGTAGAACTGTAAAGGTGTCATATTGTTGCTGGCTAATGCTGAAACTGTACTGAAGTATGTTGATATTGAAACGATATGCAAGCTTGTCATGAAATATACAAGACCCAAATTAGAAAATTCTTCTCATGACTGGTCACCACACTAAAAGGAGCACAAAAGACTATTCAGAAAAGAACGGTAGAATGGAAACTATTAGCAAAACACGATATCAGGAGAAGTTAAAAAAGTAAACTGTCTTCTGGTCAATGGTTTAAGTGCACCTATGCACAGGATAAGATGATGTTCAGTAAACGTTTTACAACTTAAACCTAAATTAGAATATGCATCTCAAATTTAGTCACATCACTTAACAAAACAATGATTTCATCAAGAAGGTCCAGAGGAGCTCAACAACAATGGTACCTGTAATAAGAGGGCTGAGTTAAAAGGGAGGTGCATATCAGATACAAAGTCAGTTGCAATGGAAAACAAAAGAGTGAGGGGAGACCTGAGTAATCTTCATTTTTCTGTAGTAATTTTACCATACTGACAGTATGCAGTTCTACTGAAATGAAAGAGCAGCCAGAGGCTATGGTAAGGAATTAAACTATCACTTTAAGAAATATCTAAAAAAGTATTTTTAAGGCATCAAAGTTGTGAAAAAATGGAGTAAGTGAAAATGCTGACAGTATACATAAGTTTAAAAAGTTAGTGCCCAACAAGTGTAGAACTCCCTCCCTGTCCTATACAAACACATAGTTACAAAAGTTTAGATCTCTAAGATACACTTCATGTTACCCAATGAAGACTATTAGAATCTTTCCACTCATATCTTTATTCCCTTTTTCTATCTTTCTTTCACATGATTATATTCTCACTTTTACTCACAAGATTCCATTCCATAACAGATCGACGTTTTCCAAGTTATTGAGATAGAGCCAGGAACAGACAAAGAAAGACCACATCCACTCTGCAGATGTCATGTGTAAGGCAATGAAATCACAGCTTCCTGTCCACAACCAGGCCCTACATACCTTTTCATGATTTACCTCAGACACTTCACATGCCCTGGCTCAGTTCACTGACAGCACTTCAACCCTTATATACCACATCATTCTAGTTCACTGTCCTGTGCATGCCTTGCACCCTCATGCATAATCAGGTTCTGATTGCTCAAAATCTTTTTCACTCCATCTGCCTATCTCCGATATGGTCTCCCATTTCTCCTTGTCACCTCCAGCTCCGATACATATATTCTCTTTATTAACCTTTCCTCACTCATTCTCTTCATATGTCCAAACCAATTCAGCACATCCTCTTCAGCTCTCTCAGCCACACTCTTTTCTTATCACCACACCTATCTCTTACTATTTTACTACTTATGAGATCAAACCACCTCACACCACATACTATCCTCAAATATTTAATTTCCAACAACACATTTACCCTCCTCCACAGACCCTTACCTGCAACCCATGCATCATATCCATATGATATTGCTGAGACTACTATACCTTCAAATGTTCCCATTTTTGCCCTCCCAGATAATGCTCCCTCTTTCCAGATATTCTACAGTACTCGTAAAACCTTCACCCCCCTAACCATCTATAACTCACTTTTACCTCCATGGCTCCATTTGCTACCATATCCACTCCCAGGCATCTAAAACACTATTTCCTTCAATTTTTCTTATTCCAAACTCACACCTAAGTTAACCTGTCCATCAACTCTGCTAAACCTGATAACCTTGCTTTTATTCATATTTACTCTCAACTTCCTCCTTTCACACACTCCCAAACCCAGTCATCAAACTCTACAGTTTCTCACTTGAATCTGTCACCTGTGTTGTATCATCAGCAAACAACAACTGACTCACTTCCCAGGCCCTTTCATTCCCTACACATTGCACTCTTGCCCCTGCTTCCAAGACTCACATGTTACCTCCCTTACCAACCCACCCATATACAAATCAAACAACCATGGAGACATCACACACGCATCACAAAAAAACTTCATTTGGAACCAATCACTCTCCTCTTTTCCTACTCATACACATGCCTTACATCCTTGATAAGACCTTCTAACAGCTTCTAGCAGCTTTCCTTCCACACTATATATTCTTAAGACTTTCCACAAGGTATCTCTAACAACCCTATCATGCCACATACAAATCTATCTGCTTCTCTAAGTAATTCTCATGCATCCTTTAAAGCAAAAACCTGATCCACAAATCCTTTACCACTTCTTAAACTGCACTGCTCTCTCCCATACAACTTACCAGGTACACTAAAAAAAACTTAAACGTCTGTTGTTTGAACACTCACCTTTATCCACATTCCCTTTATACAATGACACTGTACATGCACCTTGACAATCCTCAGGCACCTGATCATGATCCATACATACAATGAAAATCCTAAATCACCAATCATCAACACAAGTCACCCGCATTCTTAATAAATTTACTCCAGCCACCTTGCTATCTTTCACTTTACATAAAGCTTTCACAACCTCTTCTCTCTTCACCAAACCACTCTCCATGAATCCCTCAATTCACATACCAACCTAGTCCAAACACCCTACATCTGCCACTTTACCATCAAACACATTCAACAATCCTTCAAAACATTCACTCCATCCCCTCCTCACTTCATCATTATCTGTTAACACTTCCCCTTTTTCCCCCTTCAGTGATGTTCCTATTTGTTACCTTGTTTTTTCTGCACAATATTAAAGTCCTTCCAAAAATATTCTTACTCAGCCTAAAGTTTTACTAATACTCACTCACCCAAATTCTCCTTTGCCCTCTTTTTCAATCCCTGCACCTTTCTCTTGACCTCCTGCTGCTTTCTCTTATACATCTCCCAATCACTTGCACTCCTTCCCTGTAAGTAATGCCCAAATGTCTTTCTTACTAGCAACTTTACTTCTTTATCCCACCACTTACTACCCTTTCTAATTTGCCCAACTCCCACCTTCTGCATGCCACATACATCTCGAGCACATGTCAGAGCTGCTTCCCTAAATACCTCTCATTCCTTACCGACTCCCTTGCTTTACTTACTCTCACTTCCATTCTACAATCAGTCTCTCCTGATATTTCTTTACACAAGTCTCTTTTCCAAGCTCACTTACTTTCACCACTTTCTTCTCATTGATATCATTTCCTCTATTCATAAAACCAGTACAAATCTCCACCCTGCCAACAGCTGCCAGTCTCAGCATGTTTACATCCAAAAGTCTCTTTTACACATCTGTCAATTAATGTGTAATCTAATAATGCCTACTGACATCTTTTCTACTCATATAAGAATACTTGTGTATGTTCCTCTTTTTAATCCAGATATTCCCAATCATCAGTCCTTTTGCAGCACAACTTTACAAGCTGTTCACCATTTCCATTCATAATACTGGATACCCCATGCCCCCAATTATACCCTCAACTGCAACATTACTCACCTTTGTAATCAAATCACCCATCACTAATACTCCGTCTCTTGCATCAAAACTGCTGACACATCCACTCAGGTGCTCTGAAAACACTTGCTTCTCATGATATTCCTCCTCATGGCCATGTGCATATGCATTGATAATCATCCATCTCTTGCCATCCACTTTCATTTTCCCTATATTAGTCTAGCATTCACCTCCTTACACTCTTTCCCACAACTGCTTCAGGAGTAGAGCTACTCCTTCCTTAGCTTTTGTACTTTTAAGATATTTCCAAACCATTCTTCCCATTTACCTTTGAGCTTTATTTCACTCACAGCCAGAACATCATGGTTTCTTTCTGTAGACATACTACCTATCTCTCCTCCCTTCTCATCTTGCCTACCTATCTCTCCTCCCTTCTCATCTTGCCTACATCTACACACATTCAGACAACCCAACATGAGTCTTCAAGGAGGATGAACACTCCCTGCTTGTCCTCATATACTCCCACTGTTGCTCACAAGGTAATCCTGCTAATAAAAGAAGGTTTTTCTAAGTAGAAAAAAAGCATTTTACCTCCTTTGCCTTCCCTTCCTTCCTCCTCTCTACCTTTCACATATCATTCATGAATTTTAAACTATTTCTTCTATTCTCAAAAAGAAAAACTTAGTAGTTATATAGACTGGTGAAGTGATGCAGAAAGGAAGATAAGGTAGGAACCTGTCAAACTAGTATGGGAGCCTTGTACGAGTATACAATGAGATTTCCAAAGAAGCATGGACTGTATAGGCACTTAAAGATACATTTCCTCTAAGGATGGGTCAGATGGACCCAACTGTCCACTACTGGGTCAGCAGACTTCCCACTGCTCATAAGTATACAACTTCCCAGCAAGGTGGAAAGGATTTCCATACTCCAAAACAATAATCATAATGCAGATCCTATTCGTTATAAATCCAACATTGCATTTAAACAACCTACTGTATGTGGTAGATATCTACTGCCTCTGTTATCAAAGCCTGAGCTAGTATTCTCCTCTTTGCTAGAGAGAGACTTGTTTCTGGCTTATATTAACCTTTTTGTCTGTATTTTCATTTTATATCAAATAAAAAACTACATTTTATATCAAATAAAAAACTATCTGATTTCATACCACTGTATTTCTCAATTTCTGATAGTAAGTAATTAGATAGAATCATTTTCAATCTATACTTTCTAAACAAATGTAGAAAACAGTAACATTATCATGCTGTCAAAGCTATAAAATACAATCTGTACAGTTGCAATTTAATTGCTATCAATTCATATAAAAAAAGGCACAATGTGTAATGAAAAAATCCATAATGATTTTCAATGTCTCATAATTGTACTTCAAATAAGTACAGCAATACAAGTGTACATCACATGTTATTCATCTTCAGAAAAATCAATAAAAGCGACAAAATAGTTTTGGTGTCAGTCTACTGTCCAGAGGGAACTGCATCCCACAGCCCCTACTAATGGTACTGATTATCATCGTTCACTTACATAATTTGGAGAATATAATGAACACCTGTAACACCACATTTTCATTATGATTTTACTTTATTCTTTGTAGTCAAATTAACAGGTAGTAGTTGATAGGCAGCCAACAACCAAGGAGGTATATCACCAGTACTACCTGCCTGAGTATTGGTAGGGTTAGCGACATCTGCTTGTGAGCCAGCACTTTAGTGGTTGTCAAATTGCACTCCTTTGACCCAGGTAGTTGTCTTTTCTTTCTGCCTCACTAACATGTGGACTACTGGCATTCTGTCCACAAACATAGGAATCTCTCCATGTCATATGTAACACTTGACAACACAACTCACACAGCTCATTCTTCATAACTCTAGATTCTCCCACACTGAGCACTATTACTAGCCCTACCTTTTGGTAAAATGGCAGAAGCAGTAGCTAGAAAGAGTAGGTAGGAACATTTATGCAGGAGCACTAGGTAGAAACATAAGGTAGAAGTAGTAGTAGTAGTAGTAGGAACATTAGAAGTAGTCATTATGAACATTAGGTAAGAGCCTCTGCAAACAATGCACTAGAGTTGCCTTCTGCCAGTGGCCCGTTAAGGGTGAGGCACTAAAGGCTAAGAAGCAGCACTAGAGTGTTTTAGTTATGGAAAGACTGTTCCTGTGGCCACCCCTTTGAGGGAGTTGCAATTGGAACAGGCATCAGAGATATTAATAGATAGATGATCAAATCAAATGAATGCCAGATGCTTCACTTTGATATCTTGGTTACTGGCTAGTTAAGAGGGGCTGCAATCATAATTTTCTTCTTTTAAAATGGCACAAGGAATCTGAGTAAAAGCAGGCATTAGAAATAATGAACTGAAAACATTCATGGATTACTATATAATGTATATGTACCTGGCACTAGCAATAACAACAGCCGTATGATGAGGTCCAAGGTGCAGCTCCGTCATCTGGGGATCAGGCAGTGTAGAGGGTTCTGCCAGCACACACCTCAGCCCTTCATTACACTCCTCAATCGCATTCTATCAAGAAAGAACATACTTTTAAAAAGTACAATATCTTCAAGAATACTTTATGCTAATTCTTAAACATGCATTTCTTTTGATCTAATTTACCTCAGTTTCAAAGAGCATAAAATACAATGATAAAGAATGAATGATTCAAGCAACATAACTTACAGGGAGTGTCCTTGGAGCAGTGGTTGTCAAGACAATTGGTTGGCCATGGGTTGTGGTGACAGAAGCAGACACAGGTCCATAGGAACAAAGGCGTAGTACAGGCCAGTGTCCAGGGTGGGTGGTGTCTGTCTCCAGATGAGCTGCACATACAGCACTGGGTAGGATGGCACCCTCAGATTTCAACTGCCTACAATGCATTTCCATGTTGAAATTTGGGTAAAGAGCTAGAAAAAAATGTAAATCTTATCTGGTAAGAATATTTCCTGAATACCTAACTTTTATTTCTATACCTTTTGTTCTTGGAGCAACCTTTACTCATTTATATGTATGAACCTAATCATATGATATGATATGCCTGATCCCAACATACAACAGAGAAGCACATGTAGAATCTTCACATAATATGATTTCTCCACTAAGTTACTTCTACTGAATCAGTCATGTATTCTACAATTCTATCAAAGCTTCACACTACCTTTATGCTCCCTATATATTCCTTTCCATTCATGAAAGAAAAATACACCACAACCATACAGAATGTCTGTGTAAGGTTACATTAAGATTTTTATTTATACAATTTTGCCATTTCCCAAGCCAGCGAGGTAGTATCAAGAACAGATGACAGCCTCAGAGAGGATTTCCAGCCCCCCCACTCCTACCCCTTTTGGTAACCTTCTCTAACACACGGGAAATAAATGGTAAGTATTCTTTCTCTCCTGTCCCCAGGGATACAGTGTTAAGATAAAAAAAAGTAAATTTGAAGAAAGAAATTATCACAAACTGAAGAATGATGGCTAATTGCAGGCACCTGCATTGTAAAGATTTCAACTTAACCACCAGCAGAATAAGGACTCAGCCATCAAGCGGAAAGTGTAATAGGTATCTGCAAAATATGTACAGTGAATCACCACCATTGCCCTGCTTCTGAGTATTAGTTAACACTTGTAAACAATAAGCTAACAAAGAATCTCAATATGCCTGTTACATGTTGTAACCAACCCATATTGGAAAGAATTTTTCAATCCATCCTACACAAAAAGGGACTATAGGACATAGCAGAATCAATAATCATGAGATCCATCTCTTAGAATGGTTAGGAGTGCTTTTCATCACCCAAACATTTCCCCTTGAAGAACAGCAGACATCCCTTGACATCTTAGGTAAGTATTATTCAACACTTGCAAACAATAAGCCAACAAAGAATCTCAATATGCCTGTTATATGTTATAACCAACCAATATTGAAAAGAATTTTTCAATACACCCTACATGAAAAGAGGCTATAGGACATATTAGAACCAATAATCATGAGATCCATCTCTTGGAATGGTTAGGAGTGCTTTTCATTACCCAAACATTTCCCCTTAAAGAGCAGCAAACATCCCTTGACACCTTAGATTGATATAATAAAGTTAAACTTAAGGTACACATACTGCCAACTGGTAGCAAGAGATGACCTATTTGTAGTGTCATGCTTTTGCTTAGAATGGATTTTCATTCAGAATTCCCACGGTTATAAACTCCATACTACCATTCAAATTGTTGGCTAACTACAAGGCTTAGTTTGTAAACTGCTAAGATAAAGTGGTACTACAAAAGTTAAACATGAGATGAATAATGATAAGGATTGGAGATGATATGTAAAATGGACTAGGAAAACATTCAACTTCGGGAGGAAAGGCCAGTAAAGGAAAGGAATAGGCTACAAGATTTACTAGAGACAGAGCACTACACTGCTTGATAGCAGGATTTCAACTAGACATAGATATATGTAGAAAGCTATAACCTAGACTGATGAGACTGATATAATTTGTAAGAAAATAGGACACAAGAGTAGACAAAAATATGAATAAAAGCTACACTGTACAGACAAATGAAGTATGTGTAAGAGTTGTGAGCTACACTACATAAACTTACAATGATTGCCTATATATATTCATCTGGGGAGACAATTCCATGCTTAGTAAGCCAAATCTTTTTTTTACATAGTTTTTCTATCACACAGACAATTGAATATCCCAACACTATCTGCATTTTTTCATTCCCTTAAACTTCTTCCACAAGTCCATTGCCTTTGTTACTCAGGAAATGCTTCCTCACATGCCTAGTGTCTTGTTTAGGAGGCTCTCCTAATCCCAAAGAATTACTCTGTGTTAACATCATCATCACCTCAATATTTATGTCTACCCTTGTCCTCTCTTCTTCTAGTGTAGGCAGTTTAAGGACTTTACTTCTCTCCTTAAACCCACTTTACTCAGTCTATGAAATATTCACATTGTGTTCTTTTGGATCTTCTCTGCAGCTTCATGAAACTTTCCACATAGATAGATCAAACTGTGAGGTATATTCCAGCATGAGTCCACTGTGTGTTCCTGAAATCTTCTTTTACACAATACAATATCCATGTAGAGAGACACATTAGGTAGTAGTAGTTGCTAGGAATATTAGATAGGAGCCTCTGAAAACAATGCACTGGAGTTGCCCTTTGCCTGTGGCCTCAAGGGTAAGGCACTAAGAATAAGAAGCAGCGCTAGAGTTCAACAATTTTGGAGACTATTTTGCCATGGCCAACCCCTTGAGGAAGTTCACAAAGAGAGCAGGCATCAGAGAAGTAGCCAGCTATATAGATAGATGTACCTGATTGACACTGACCAGAATATGCGTTGCCTTTTTCACAAATCTCCTCATATGATTTCCTGATGATACATTCAGCATGATTTAAACATCTAGATTGCTCTCAATGCATATACCTTATACCTTATTTCCTCCAATAGTATAGATGCAATCTGTTCTGATTATTCTGTTCCTCATCTTTGTCACTTAGCATTTGCCATTTCTGACCACTGTGTTATTATGTCTAGGTATCTCACAGCATTCTGCATTTCGTTACTGAGTACTTTTCTCATAATTCTGGCACTGTTTGCAAACGTAATCAGATAAGATATAGTCTTAGCTCACAAATCATTTACAAGTATCGGAAATAACAGTGATCCTATTAATGAACCTTACCTGGCTCAAGAGGCCTGCCTTGATTGTATCCCAGTTCCAGAGTTGTCAGCATTACACCTATACTGCTAACTTGGAACTCTCTCACTTCATCATTAGTCCCTTGTAGGAGACAGTGTTAGAGGCTTTCTGGCAATACAAGAATACACAGAATATCTTCCATCAAATATGATGTTTACTCTCTTATTGAAATCCAATAAATTTTGCTGCACATGATCTTCCAAAACTATGCTATCTGTCATATATGCATTTTCTGCCAATAAGGAAATCTCTCTTTTATCTTCCAGATCCCATTTGCTAGTGATTTTAATATTGGCCTTAGAATTATCCTTAACATCTGAAGATGGTGTTAAGGAATTTTTGGTTTGTGAATGTAGCTTAACATTGACAGCTAGTGACTGGCAGTTGATAAGCCTAATCAGTCAACCAACCTTTGCCTTAAAGTTTCTGATGCATTGGTAGGGATCCCACTGAATCTATCTACTTACCTCCGGGAATTCCCTCAAGTGGTTGGCCACCGCAAAAGAGTCTCCATAGCTACTGAACTCCAGAGCTGCTTCTCAGCCATTAATGCCTCACCCTTAACAGGCTACAAGTAGAGGGCAACCCTAGTGCTGTGTTTCTAGAAGCTCCTAAAAAATGTTCCTACCAATTACTTCCACCTAATGTTCCAACCTACTACTTTATACAAATGCTTCTACCTAAAACTTCTGCCTAATGTTCCTACCTACTACTTCTATCTACTGCTCCTACCATTTTGCTAAATGGCTGGATTAGCTAACAGTGCTCACCACAGGAAAATCTAGAGTTATGAAGAGTAAGTTCCGTGCGTTAAGCGTTGTAAAGTGTTATGTGTGATAAGGAGAGATTGTGTGTTTGAATACAAAAAGCCAATAGTCCATGTGTGGTTGAGGCAGAAAGAAAAGAAAGCTACTTGAGTTAGAAGAGTGCAACATAACCAGTGAAGTGCTGGCTCACTACACAGCCATCACTTACCCTTCCAATACCCAGGCAGGCATAACCCCCAATGAATCCCTAGCAATATCTGTGTTATGAAAGGTATGAATCATGAATATTTGAATCACATGTAATAAGTCTGGGAAGCTTTCTAAGTCAATGGTAAATAGTCTTAAAAACAGTGTTCATAAACTTCACATCCACATATGTTTTATATTTCATACCAAACTGACATCCTAAGGCAACACTATAAAGGATAATTAGTGTCATACTTAAAGAAATAAAGTTCTTTACACTATTCTCTAATTCTGAAACAAATAATTGGTACTACACCCCAGGCTGTCTGCTGGAGCACAGGATATGTGGAATGTGGTGTCTACATTGACTTTCTTAAGAAACACTCTATCTATTCATTCATTTATTTATCAAACTTGATCACCATTTCCGGCATTAGCGAGGCAGCATCAGGAAACAGACAAAGAATGGCCCATCCACCCACATATGCATATATATAGTTATTTCATTTTTTATCATACTTTGTTGCTGTCTCCCGCGTTAGCAAGGAAGCGCAAGGAAACAGATGAAAGAATGACCCACCCACCCACATACACATGTATATACATACATGTCCACATACGCACATATACATACCTATATATTTCAACGTATACATATATATACATACACAGACATATACATCTTTTTTTTTCCTTGCTTTGTCGCTGTCTCCCGCGTTTGCGAGGTAGCGCAAGGAAACAGACGAAAGAAATGGCCCAACCCACCCCCATACACATGTATATACATACGTCCACACACGCAAATATACATACCTACACAGCTTTCCATGGTTTACCACAGACGCTTCACATGCTCTGATTCAATCCACTGACAGCACGCCAACCCCGGAATACCACATCGATCCAATTCACTCTATTCCTTGCCCTCCTTTCACCCTCCTGCATGTTCAGGGCCCTGATCACACAAAATCTTTTTCACTCCATCTTTCCACCTCCAATTTGGTCTCCCACTTCTCCTCGTTCCCTCCACCTCCGACACATATATCCTCTTGGTCAATCTTTCCTCACTCATTCTCTCCATGTGCCCAAACCATTTCAAAACACCCTCTTCTGCTCTCTCAACCAAGCTCTTTTTATTTCCACACATCTCTCTTACCCTTACGTTACTTACTCGATCAAACCACCTCACACCACACATTGTCCTCAAACATCTCATTTCCAGTACATCCACCCTCCTGCGCACAACTCTATCCATAGCCCACTCCTCGCAACCATACAACATTGTTGGAACCACTATTCCTTCAAACATACCCATTTTTGCTTTCCGAGATAATGTTCTCGACTTCCACACATTCTTCAAGGCTCCCATGATTTTCGCCCCCTCCCCCACCCTATGATCCACTTCCGCTTCCATGGTTCCATCCGCTGCCAGATCCACTCCCAGATATCTAAAACACTTTACTTCCTCCAGTTTTTCTCCATTCAAACTTACCTCCCAATTGACTTGACCCTCAACCCTACTGTACCTAATAACCTTGCTCTTATTCACATTTACTCTTAACTTTCTTCTTTCACACACTTTACCAAACTCAGTCACCAGCTTCTGCAGTTTCTCACATGAATCAGCCACCAGTGCTGTATCATCAGCGAACAACAACTGACTCACTTTCCAAGCTCTCTCATCCCCAACAGACTTCATACTTGCCCCTCTTTCCAAAACTCTTGCATTCACCTCCCTAACAACCCCATCCATAAACAAATTAAACAACCATGGAGACATCACACACCCCTGCCGCAAACCTACATTCACTGAGAACCAATCACTTTCCTCTCTTCCTACACGTACACATGCCTTACATCCTCGATAAAAACTTTTCACTGCTTCTAACAACTTGCCTCCCACACCATATATTCTTAATACCTTCCACAGAGCATCTCTATCAACTCTATCACATGCCTTCTCCAGATCCATAAATGCTACATACAAATCCATTTGCTTTTCTAAGTATTTCTCACATACATTCTTCAAAGCAAACACCTGATCCACACATCCTCTACCACTTCTGAAACCACACTGCTCTTCCCCAATCTGATGCTCTGTACATGCCTTCACCCTCTCAATCAATACCCTCCCATATAATTTACCAGGAATACTCAACAAACTTATACCTCTGTAATTTGAGCACTCACTCTTATCCCCTTTGCCTTTGTACAATGGCACTATGCACACATTCCGCCAATCCTCAGGCACCTCACCATGAGTCATACATACATTAAATAACCTTACCAACCAGTCAATAATACAGTCACCCCCTTTTTTAATAAATTCCACTGCAATACCATCCAAACCTGCTGCCTTGCCGGCTTTCATCTTCCGCAAAGCTTTTACTACCTCTTCTCTGTTTACCAAATCATTTTCCCTAACCCTCTCACTTTGCACACCACCTCGACCAAAACCCCCTATATCTGCCACTCTATCATCAAACACATTCAACAAACCTTCAACAAACATATACATATATACACATATACATACACGCACATATACATATACATACATATCAACATATACATATAGACAGACATATACATGTATACACATGTATATATTCATATTTGCTTGCCTTCATCCATTTCCGGCACTACCCCGTCCTACAGGAAAGAGCATTGCTACCCCCTGCTTCATTAAGGCAGCACCAGGAAAACAGACAAAACTGGCCACATTCGCTCACACTCAGTCTCTAGCTGTCATGTGTAATGCACCGAAACCACAACTCCCTATCCACACCCAGGCCCCACAGCCTTTCCATGGTTTACCCCAGACGTTTCACATGCCCTGGTTCAGTCCACTGACAGCACATTGACCTCGGTATACCACATCATTCTAATTCACTCTATCCTTGCATGCTTATCACCCTCCTGTATGATCAGGCCATGATCACTCAAAATCTTTTTCACTTCATCCATCCACCTCCAATTTGGTTTCCCACTTCTTGTTCCCTCCACCTCTGACACATTTATCCTCACTGTCAATCTTTCCTCATTCATTCTCTCCATATGTCCAAAACACTTCAACACACCCTCTTCTGCTCTCTCAACCACACTCTTTTTATTTCCAAACCTCTCTCTTACCCTTTCATTACTTAATCAAAACCACTTCACACCACATATTGTCCTCAAACATTTCATTTCCAACACACCCACCCTCCTCCATACAACCCTATCTATAACCCATGCTTCGCAGCCATATTATATCATTGGAACTACTATTCCTTCAAACATACCCATTTTTGCTCTCTGAGATAACGTTCTCTCCTTCTACACATTCTTCATCACTTCCAAAACCTTCGCCCCTCTCCCATCCCATGACTCACTTCCACTTCCATGGTTCCATTCGCTGCCAAGTTCACTCCCAGATATCTAAAACACTTCAATTCCTCCAATTTTTCTCCATTCAAATTACATCCCAATCAACTTGTCCTCAACCCTACTGAACCTAATCACTTTGCTCTTATTCACATTTACTCTCAACTTTCTCCTGTCACACACTTTTCCAATCTCAGTCACCAGATTCTGCAGTTTCTCGCTCAAATCAGCCACCAAAGCTGTATCATCAGCGAACAACAATTGACTCACTTACCAGGCCCTCTCATCCCCAACAGACTGCATACTCACCCCTGTCTCCATAACTCTTGCATTCACCTCCCTAATCACCCCATCCATTAAACTAAACAACCATGGGGACATCACACACCTCTGCCACAGGCTGACCTTCACTGGGAACCAATCACTCTCCTCTCTTCCTACTTGTACACATGCCATACATCCTTGGTAAAAATTTTCCACAAAGCATCTCTATCAACCCTATCATATGCCTTCTCCAGATCTACAAATGCTATATATAAATCCATCTGTTTTTCTAAGTATTTCTCATATATATATTCTTCAAACTAAATACCTGATCCACACATCCTCTACCACTTCTGAAACCACACTGCTCTTACTTAATCTGATGCTCTGTACATGCCTTCACCCTCTCAATCAATCCCCTCCCTTATAATTTCCCAGGAATACTTAAACTTATGCCTCTGTAATTTGAACACTCACCTTTATCCCCTTTGCCTTTATACAATGGCACTCTGCATGTATTTTGCCAATCCTCTGGCACTTCACCATGATCCATACATACAGTGAATATCCTTACCAACCAATCAACAACACAGTCACCCCTCTCTTAATAAATTCAGCTTCAATACCATCCACATATTCTATTGGACTATATCTCTGCATGACCTGAAGCAGGAGGCAAATCATCATTAAGGATACTTCTTTCTTCCTTCTTTCACACTATTCGCCATTTCCCGCGTTAGCGAGGTAGCGTTGAGAACAAAGGACTGGGCCTTTGAGGGAATATCCTCACCTGGCCCGCTTCTCTGTTCCCTCTTTTAGAAAAAAAAAAAAAAAAAAAAGGATACTGTTTCCTTTAATTCTGTCTTCGTTAGGTTTTTCTTTAAGGCCCTCCTCCTTTGTGTGGATAGATTTTCATATGCTCAAAGCAGCCCTATATGTAAGAGAGGAATGCAGGTCTGAAGCATTATAAACCATTTCTTTTCAATAGGAAGAGTCCTAGGAGCATCCATTTAGTTACTCTTCCCTTCCTCCCTTCCAATCTTTACAATGTAATAATTTCTTTCTGGACTCTGGTGACAAACTTAAAGCAGATGCCTGCTATCAGTGAAATGAGAATCACTAAGCCTAACCCCACAGTACCCACAGCACCTTGATGTAGTAGTTCTGGATTGGTGGCTGTGTGCATACGAGTTTTGTGTATATACATCTGCGGTCCTGGTATGTTTCAAGATGAATGAAGAGAGCGCATCCATGTAAAGACACCTCATTCTTGGGAGTAAAATTGTTTTAATCCTTCATTGATCAGTGCTGTCTCAGCAACTCAGAGGACTTTATATATGGTACAAAAATTATTTTCATTATTCAAAACCTATATTTTTTGGCCAATGTTTTTTCCTTCAATTCTGTTTCTACCTTTTTCTCTTCTTTATTTGGAACTCTCACACTGCCTTTCTTCAACTTGAGTGTGTGATCTTTTGGTCCACAGTATGTTCCATTCCTCCTTCCCCACCAACCAGTTGATCAGTTGTTACATTATATTCACATACACACAAAAAAAGGCGAGTCTTCTGTCGTCTCTCCTCACAACATGACCTGACCTGTATGACAGCCAGGGTAAGAGACTGGGAAGGGTAAGAAAATATGTATACGAATGCAATTATGATCTGGATAGACCAAAAGCTTAAGTTCCATGATAGTGTTATGCTCTGGAAGACTGAATACTGAAATATGTATAAAACACAAAGATGCTAAACTGGACAGAACAACATAGTACTCATAAGAGCTGGAACAAAATAAAAAGCAAAATAGCTACACGTCAAACTGGGTCACTAAACATATACATGTTCATTATGTAGTTACATGTATTGTATAGGAAAGGTGACACATGAGACATACTGCTTTAGCTTAAAGCAAGAAACTGTGTTCTATAAATGAAGACTAAAATTTGCTCAGAATGTTTTGTTACCAATACATTTATGACTTGAATCAGAAAAGAAATACACCCAAAGAACTATGGAGATACCAAATGAAATTCTAATAGTTAATGGAAATTCTTTAATGGGAACAAATGTTTGGCTAAGTGATCTTTACTGAATGTCACTTCAGAAGATAAACGGAATAGTCTGTTTCAGAAAAATGAGGAAATATAAAGAGAAAGCAATGATCACCTGAGGATTGCTAGAAGGGCATATTTCAGAGCATATGTTCGAGTGTGGGAACATGAACATTCCTCCAGTAGAAGTGTTGGTAGCGCAGCTAATAAACTACCAATACTGCCCACCTCCTGCCCACCATCAGCCAAAGCAGCTATACCTGTACTCCCCAGGCCACTCACATCTGGCACTCGCAGCTGCCCAATTGTCAGCCTGAAAATCAGGAAGAGAAAAAATACAAAAATGATTCATATTAAAGTAATCACTTTTCCTACTCATGCCTCTCTTCACTGGCCATATTCAAACTGCATTCCATTTATTGATCTTCCAAATGCTCAGATTCCAAACCATCCCTGGCCCAGGTTACTCTTTGTTTCTCTCTACCTCACCTACAGGTGGGCCAATAGTATTCAGTCCAAAAATACACATTTTCTCTCTGTCACAAAGCACTTGAAACATGCTACACATACAATTCTTTATTCAGTATCTTAAACTTCTCTTAATATCAATCAATACAGTGTCAGACAATTATGTTTCTTTGGTGTTGACTTAGAACAGTGCCACTGGTCAAGGAGAGCAGAATGGTTCTGGGGAACCCCCATGTCCATCATCAAACAACTAAAACCCACCCTACCTTTAATGACTGTTACTCGACCTTGTTCTTTTTCTATCCACTAATGCAATATTTGAAGTCAAATCCAACTTCCCACTACTGAACACAATTTATCCTTTCCACATTTTATGTTCCTCTCTCTCAAATCTAACTGTCCAGGGCTGTTTCCTTGCTTCACTAACAAATTGCTTTTATAATCTTTATCATAATTTTGCCTTCAAGGGCAAAAAAGTGAAGTACAATACTCAGAATATCCCATTATCTTTGCTTTACCATCTCTGAAAAGTATGTCAAACTGCTCCAATGCCCTTTGATTGTGAAATCATTATTTTCACTGAACAGCTTTTTCAATTCTTTGAAATTCTTTGGAATGTTAATTATCAACATAAGTTCTTTGTTGTATGCAGTTGTATGCAGCTTTGCTGGATCTGCAGAAAGCATATGACAAGAGGCACGTGGAATGCTTTAGAGAAATGAAGGGGTGTATGAGAGTTATGATATGACAGGGAATGCAAAGGAAATGAATTGTGGAGTGGTAGAATGGGTGAAACATAACAGTACTTTGAGGTGCTTTGAGCAAGTGGAATGAATGCTGGACTGGGAGTTTCAAAGGAAAGTGTATGATTGTGCAAATGAAGGTGATGTTTGAGAGGAAGACATGGGGAAAATAGAGTAGAATACTAGAGGGAAAGAAATAGTGAAAGAATAGTGTATGTGAGGGAGGCATGTAACAGCATGGATAAATGCAGACATTTTTACCTTAGCCACCCCCTTCATGGGAATTCCCTGAAGGAATGAGCATTAGAGATAAAGATACATATATAGATGTGCATTTTGTAGGATAACTTTTCCTATTATAATAGGTACTGGACCACCCATGAGTTCTTGATATTCTAAAATTTCTTTCACTAAGGTCATTTACCTTCTCCTTTGAGTTTTCTTTCCTTCATTATTGTCATGTAACCCTTTGTAAGGATCTTGCTGATCTGTCTCGGTAAGTTTCATCTCTGCTACTCAAACAATATCCAGTTTATTTCCTCAAAATGGTCTTTAAACTCTAGCTCTTTCTTGTTTATTTTGAAAACCAATCTAACAGCTTTCGCAAATATTATTTTCAGTTCTAACACCAAAGAAGTACCTGTCCTCCTTCCTCAGATAGTGGTGGGTTTAACCTGCTCTCTAGAAGCTTCTGACTGTATATATGATTTTATTCTGATGGCACTCCACTGAATTCTTCATTGTGTGCAAGGTTCCAAGCCTGCAATATATCCCATACTGAAAGAAATCTTTACTGGTCATGCCATTATAACTTGACTATATCTACTCATCAGCCTGTTTTGATGTGAGAGGTTGCTGGTACACTATGTATGAAAATAGATAATTTAAAAAAAAAGTGGCAGATTCTTTGATAATGTACATTAAGTGTGTATCATGTCAATTTACTCAAGATAACTACACTAACTTAACATGTTCATATTGTCTTCCTCAAGAGGAAATTTTCAATATTAGTTCTATCATCATGTCCCTGATCATGACTGTTACAGTGAAGCAGATCTTAACATAATTTGCGATCACCTGAAGATTCACCACTTCAACCTAATGTTTTTCTAAGTTAAGTTAGCTTAGGTTGGGTTGGGCTGGCTTGGCTTGGCTTGGGTTAGGTTATGTTAGATTAAATTTGGTTAGAAACGAATCTAACAATCTAATTCAACTAACCAAACCTACCCAAGCACTAGAAAAGTTGGGGGATGTAATCTTCAGTTTAATAATCATGTTATGTATCACCTTGGACGATTGTAACGTATGGTGTGAGAATAATGTCAAGTGCTATAAACTTTGACACAGGTATTGGTGGATAATTTCTCTATTGTAAAGACTGAAGTAATAACTATATCTAGAAAGACCAAAGATGAAAGCAATAGTTCAAAAGAAGTTTGGCTGCAAGGTTATCTGAATATTTGGCTTTTAGTCTATTGAACTTTTGAACTTTTCTGTTCCTATCACTTATTACTTCCTATTATAATTTTTTCTTTATCTTTCTCTGTTTCCCTACTGGTATTCTGTTTTTCTGACTTTCATACAGCTAAGTTATCCATTGCCATGGCAACCCCCTTGAGAGAGTTCCAGCTGGAAACAGGTATCAGAGATATAGATAGATAAACAGGAATTATCTTTTCCTACATTTCAAGTCCTATGTTATTTTTCCTTACTTTTCTACTGCTACATTATCTTTCCCCACTTTTATTCTGCTGAATTATCTTAACCTTTCTTTTCTACTACTACATTTATCTTTTACTACTTTCCTACTATTGTTATCATTCCCTATTTCACTGCTACTGCTTTCCACATGTACATGTACTTATCAAGAAAACTTATTTATTTCATACATTTTTACTAGGTGCAAAAGAACTATTTGAAAAATGCTTTCTTCGCATTGTATTAATACATTTGCTAGGTGCAAAAGAACCATTTGAAAAATGCTTTCTTCGCACTGTAAGTCAATATGTAGAATTCTTCAGAAAATGTTTCATGTAATGTTGATAAGCCTTCAGTATTAGAAGTGTAAGAACTAGTGACTGAAGTTCCTTTGAAAAATATGTGTGCACCATCCTGCTCTGACTTTGGAGACTGCCCTACTTAGTAAAGAAAATAAACAGTCAAGTGAAGAGACAACTTTGTAAGATTCTTACTTCGAATCCCGCCCAATGGCTTCAGCAAACCCCAGTGACCAAGGCACGATGGAAGGAGTGTTGGTGGTACAGCTTCTGCCTCTCTGGCTTTGTTGGCTTCTTGCCGAGTTTGCTTGTGGCCTTGTCAAGGGTAAAGAGCGACCAGACCTACTAGTTACATCCACAACACTCACTTGTCTCCTTGATCTGTAATTACAACCATTTAGAGTGTCCTATATAATGGAATATATTCAATAAACTCATGCGTGATGTAGGTAATAAGCATTCACTTTCAATCTGCAATTTAATGTATATCCCCCATGGAAAGCAGTTCAGTCAACTGCCCTTGACCTAATAATTTTCTTCCATATCTCAATCCTCCCTTATTTCCACATCCACTCTCTAAAAACCAAATTTTGAAAGCTTTCAACTGACTAGCCATTATCCTACTTAAAAAAGTACATTTAACTAGGTTGTAATATGTCATTGGAGATGTACCACATCTATTCATACTTACCACCCATTCTTTTTACAACCAAAAAAAAAGCAAAAGCAATCCATTCAAAACTGCCAAAACTCAACTCCCATGTTCAGATGGAAGTATTAGTAAAACATTCCAATTCTGATAAACTTTCACAATAACCTCTTCTAACTTAATCTCTTTCCTCAGTGGAACATTATCTTAAGTATTACCTCTATCTTTAATATAACCTCTACCATCAGTATGATCACCACATTTAGTATAATCTCAAACTTAAATATAACCTCTATCTTCAATTTAAACTCCAACTTTAGTATAACCTTTATCATTAGTATAAACTCTACCTTCAATGAAAATACTTTCAAGAAAATGCTGTCTTCAGTATTTTCTTTACCTCCAGTATATTCTCTATCTTCCATGTAATTTCTATCACTAGTATAACCTCTATCTCAAGTACATCCTTTACTATCATTGTAACCTCTATCATCAGTACAACTTCTATCTTCAAAATATCCTCTAGTTTATATGTATATGTGTGTGTGTGTGTGTGTGTGTATGTATATGTATGCAAGTTGACATGTAATTGTATGTATATGTGCATGTATGGGCATTTATGTGTGTGTATATATAATGCCAATTAAATGACAACCCCTTCCCCCACATGCGCGCGAGGTAGCACTAGGAAAAAACAACAATGGCCACATTCGTTCACACTCAGTCTCTAGCTGTCATGTGTAATGCACCAAAATCACAGCTCCCTTTCCACATCTAGGCCCCACAAAACTTTCCATGGTTTACCCGAGATGCTTCACATGCCCTGGTTCAATCCACTGACAGCATGTTGGCCCCAGTATACCACATCATTCCAATTCACTCTATTCCTTATACATCCTTTTACCCTCCTGTATGTTCAGGCCCTGATCACACAAAATCTTTTTCACTCCATCCTTCCACCTCCAATCTGGTCTCCTACTTCTCCTCGTTCCCTCCACCTCTGACACATATATCCTCTTTGTCAATCTTTCCTCACTCATTCTCTCCATGTGACCAAACCATCTCAATACACCCTCTTCTGCTCTCTCAACCACATTCTTTTTATTACCACACATCTCTCTTATCCTTTCATTACTTACTCGATCAAACCACCTTACACCACATATTGTCCTCAAACATTTAATTTCCAACACATCCACCTTCCTCCGCACAATCCTATATATAGCCCACACCTTGCAACCATATAACACTGTTGGAACCCCTATTCCTTCTAACATACCCATTCTGTGCTCTCCGAGATAACGTTCTCACTTTCCATACATTCTTCAACGCTCCCAGAACCTTTGCCCCCTCCCCCACCCTGTGACTCATTTCCACATTCATGGTTCCATCTGCTGCTAAATCCACTCCCAGATATCTAAAACACTTCACTTCCTCCAGTTTTTCTCCATTCAAACCTACCTCCCAATTGACTTGTCCCTCAACCCCACTGTACCTAATAACCTTATTCTTATTCACATTTACTCTCAGCTTTCTTCTTTCACACACTTTACCAAACTCAGTCACCAGCTTCTGCGGTTTCTCACCTGAATCAGCCACCAGCACTGCATTATCAGTGAACAACAACTGACTCACTTCCCAAGCCCTCTCATCCACAACAGACTGCATACTTGCCCCTCTCTCCAAAACTCTTGCATTCACCTCCCTAACAACCCCATCTATGAATAAATTAAACAACCATGGAGACATCATGCACCCCTGCTGCATACCGGAACCAATCACTTTCCTCTCTTTCCATTTGTACACATGCCTTACATCCTTGATAAAAACTTTTCACTGCTTCTAGCAACTTACCTCCCAAACCATATACTCTTAATACCTTCCACAGAGCATCTCTATCAACTCTATCATATGCCTTCTCAAGATCCATAAATGCTACATACAAATCCATCTGTTTTTCTAAGTTTCTACTGATAAGTCACTGGATGCTAATGTTCTGAACCTGAAGTTTAACACTGATAACAGAATCTACTGACTTGCATTTGGTGAACTGATGGTGGTCCAGGGAAAGAGCAGTGTTGCCTGAGATGTCAAGAGCTACCAACCCTGGGGACACCAACTCTTCCAGCTCAACTCGACCGAGCTGACAGTGGGATGCGTCCACCACCTGAAAAAGAAGACACTATGTTACACTGCAAATATTCAGGCTGTAAACTCAAACACAGTTATACAGATAGGAAACTATAAATGCTCCAATTACATGAAAAGGAATAAAGTAAACAGTGAAAACTACTGAAGTAGCAGAGGGTGTTATATAATCTGTAACCAGTTGCTTCCACTGGTAATCTAAAGATAATGATAAATTTGATGATTATGCATGACATTGCTTCCACTGGTTACCTAAACAATGATGAATTTGATGATTATGCATGACAGTCATATAATTCAATTGAACAGTGATAAAACTTTTTATTAAAGTTTTTTAGACAGAGGCAGACATGTGAAACCCACTCACTACGTACCTTGAAAATGTGCTTCAACAGGAATGAAGTTGCAAGACACAAATACACAGAAGTTGTATGATAGCTGAGAATGTTTAAGAGATAGGGCCTTAGAAGTGTAAAACTCCCTCCTCGCACAGAACAAATAGTTAATTACATATAATATCCTACCCACATAGGATACAATTATCTTTTTTTTTTTTTTTTTTGCTTTGTCGCTGTCTCCCGCGTTTGCGAGGTAGCGCAAGGAAACAGACGAAAGAAATGGCCCAACCCACCCCCATACACATGCCTTGATTCAATCCACTGACAGCACGTCAACCCCGGTATACCACATCGCTCCAATTCACTCTATTCTTTGCCCTCCTTTCACCCTCCTGCATGTTCAGGCCCCGATCACACAAAATCCTTTTCACTCCATCTTTCCACCTCCAATTTGGTCTCCCTCTTCTCCTTGCTCCCTCCACCTCCGACACATATATCCTCTTGGTCAATCTTTCCTCACTCATTCTCTCCATGTGACCAAGCCATTTCAAAACACCCTCTTCTGCTCTCTCAACCACGCTCTTCTTATTTCCACACATCTCTCTTACCCTTACGTTACTTACTCGATCAAACCACCTCACACCACACATTGTCCTCAAACATCTCATTTCCAGCACATCCATCCTCCTGCGCACAACTCTATCCATAGTCCATGCCTCGCAACCATACAACATTGTTGGAACCACTATTCCTTCAAACATACCCATTTTTGCTTTCCGAGATAATGTTCTCGACTTCCACACATTCTTCAAGGCTCCCAGAATTTTCGCCCCCTCCCCCACCCTATGATCCACTTCCGCTTCCATGGTTCCATCCGCTGCCAGATCCACTCCCAGATATCTAAAACACTTCACTTCCTCCAGTTTTTCTCCATTCAAACTCACCTCCCAATTGAATTGACCCTCAACCCTACTGTACCTAATAACCTTGCTCTTATTCACATTTACTCTTAACTTTCTTCTTTCACACACTTTACCGAACTCAGTCACCAGTTTCTGCAGTTTCTCACATAAATCAGCCACCAGCGCTGTATCATCAGCAAACAACAACTGACTCACTTTCCAAGCTCTCTCATCCCCAACAGACTTCATACTTGCCCCTCTTTCCAAAACTCTTGCATTCACCTCCCTAACAACCCCATCCATAAACAAATTAAACAACCATGGAGACATCACACACCCCTGCCGCAAACCTACATTCACTGAGAACCAATCACTTTCCTCTCTTCCTACACGTACACATGCCTTACATGTGTTGTGTTGTGTTGAAGAGATTGTTGAGGTTGACAAATGCAAGATGCTGTAAAGATCTTGTGAATCACATCTAGAGGCACACTGTGCTTCTGAGTGCACTGAGCCAACATGAAAAAAATGGTTCTAATGAGAACAAATCTTGCCAAAATATTTCTCTTGTCAAGAGATCACCATCAGAGTTATCTGGCTGATTCTTGTCAGCCTGATGGAAAATGGCAACTTATCAGATGACTTTGCTCTCATCAGCCAGACCAGCTAGGGTTGTGTAATGACTCAAGCTTTGTTGTTCATCTTTATCATGCTCATTTTTGTGTTAAAACACTTCAAAAAAGAACATACCAATTTCAGAACATAGTCAATTCTACAATTCACAGTATTTTTCAAACATCTAGCTCATTGACAATCGCTTCTCTCATGCTTCATTACACATCAACCTCACATTAAATTTGGAAAAAGAAACAGACAGAGGTTATTTATCCACCAGTCAGCCACCCACAT
Source organism: Panulirus ornatus (assembly GCF_036320965.1). NCBI lineage: Eukaryota > Metazoa > Arthropoda > Malacostraca > Decapoda > Palinuridae > Panulirus > Panulirus ornatus. Next base: position 19,494,047 of record NC_092253.1, read on the forward strand.
CAAGATGCAATCATCACAAATTATCATACATCCCTAATCTCAGTCTAGTAGCTCTTCTCCTTTGGGAGTTTGTTCATCAACAACATGTTTGGCTAAGGCAAATCTAGTCTTTGGTAGGTTTATGCAAAGAATTTGGAAAGAAAATGGAGTTTGCCATTTAAAGACTGATAGAAATTCATCCACTTGCTCTCTGATTATCTTTTCCAGTATCTTACAGGCCATATTTGTCAAGGACACTGGTCTGTAGTTCAGTGCTTCTTCCCTGTCTCCTTTCATATAGATAGATATGATGTTTGCCACTGTTCCACTCCCTTTGCACTCTGCCTTTCTCCATCAACATCTTGAACAGTATTTATCGGCACATACCTTTAACACATACGATGAATATGATCAAGAACGTAAGCCTTGTACAGGTGAAGATCCTTACTATTCTGATGATGTCTTTTCTAGGTACCTCAATGTTTGCTAAAGCCCCCATCCCATCCTATAACAGGGCCATCAGTCAATGAACAGACAGATACAATCACTTATCAAAGCATACTGAAATCTTACCAAGGGTACATCTGATGAGGAAGATATATCTTACCAAGAGAAATACTGCTCTATTCCATTTTCATGTCTTCAGGGGATATACAACCAGTGCTGAAGAGTAATTTTGATAATATATACTCAGGTATATCTGCTGGATAATGTTTATGTTTCTGTAATGTATAATTAATGAAAGCTGCTTTTTTTTTTTTTTAGCATACTAGAGAAAGAATAAACAGGAAAGAGATTTACTACTAGGCAATATGCAAGATGCAAGTGAAAGAACAGGAAGAGATAAAACTTATGGAGAGTCAGGACAGGAGAATGAAAACACCAGAATGAAAGCAAACAAAACAGTACAGGAATGAAGGAAGTACATAACTAATGACATGGATGATGGAGGGTAAAAATGTAGGATCACCTTGAGTGCAGAGAGGTGTGCTAGGCGAGGGAGACTCTTGAGTGGGTTAGAATGGACCTTGAGGACCCTGAGGCGCCGTAGTCGAGATACACCAGCAGGCACTCCTGTCAACTGGTTTCCTGACAACACCAGCTCTTCTAGCAGCTCCCATGACCAAACAAGTCTGTAAATACAGCAGGTTACAATAGCTATGTCTCCTGGAGATAAAGACTTCAGTTACTTGATCTTCCCTTAATGTGCAAGGGGTTGCATTTAAAGAATAAAATTCTTCGTATTAGTCTGTGCAATGAATGCAAAATGGATTCATCATGAATTCAGGTAAAGCAAATGGACAACATCTATACTTCTAATCTGATTAAAAATCAATCATTTTTGTTTATCTCTGTATAATATACCTTTTCAAGGGTAATCTATGCAGGATATTCAGTCACTAGGGCCATTGCCCATCATAAACTCATTCTGCACACAAACATATATTTCCCATTCTATTTCTCATCCCTACAAATCCAGAAATAAGAATTCAATCTTTCTGGAAATAAAAATTCAATCTTAGGCAAAGGAAATAATAGCTTGCAGGCAGACAAAGGCTCAATAAGAGCTCAATTAAGTAAACAAAAACCAAGTCTCTGCTAGAATGTGTGTGTAACATCTACAATATGACAAACATCCATGAATGATATGATGATGTCATTATCAACATACAAAAGAAGACAAATTAAATGGCAAAAATCTTCAGCCTTCTTGATAAAAACACATCAACGTAACTTGGTTCTACATTATGATATGAAATGAGTTAAAAAATCCTGTACCCCCTTGACTCCAACTCAGATGATAGAGCATGTGCTGCAGCCAGCAGGTTCACTCAAAGGTTGCACTCAGAATTCTCTCACCCTGACTCTATACAGAATATCATACTACCATAAGTAGGATATATGAGCTGTTTAATACCCCTGTAAATCACCAAGACTTATTTTATTGAAATGGGAAGCTACTAACCACTTCCCTTACTTAACTATGTACTCATGAGCTCTCCAAGCTGTAACCCTGATATTCAAACTAATGCTTGATAAACACTTCCACAACAATTGGGCAGACAGTGAAGGTCAGTTAGTGGGGATCTATATGACACTAACTGAAGACAGTCTTCATGAGCATAAAGTGTTGTGTTGACTGCTCAACAAGTATTAAAAATTGCTGTGCAGTCATGGGTATTGGTCAAATCCTTGTATATACAGGAGAGAATGAATTGCATAGTTATTCAATATAAAATGTGTGCAGCATTTACAATAAGAATTCCATCTTATACGCCCAGAAAAGCCTAGCAAGAAGACCTTGAAACACTCACTTCAGGCTTGATACCCCTGAAAATCCAAAGGCAAATACTGAAGCGGTGAAACTGTGAAGTGGTAATATACTGAGAAATGACCAACATACAGTTTTGAGTTATATGATGCAGTAATATATGTATGAAGTAACTGGGAGAACTGAGGGCCTGAGAGATCATTCATAAGAACTGAGGCCCCGAGAATTGTTTTCAGAGAACTGAGAGAACTGTAGCATCGAGAGATCATTTATAAGAACACAGAACATTACAGATTATAATTATGGATGAGAACTGGGACACAAGGAGATTATTAAACAGAACTGGGGATTTGAAACATCATTCATGAGAACTAGGGCACTCTTAGATTACTAATGAGAACTGGGGCACTGAGAGATCATTCTTGAGAACTGGGGACCTGAGAGATTATCAGAGAGGACTGGGACACAGAGATTATTCATAAGAGCTGCAGAACCTGAGAGATTATTAATAAGAACTGGGGTACAGAGAGATTTTTCATGAGAAGTGGGGACCTGAAAGATTATCAATGAGAACTGGGACACAGAGATTATTCATGAGAACCGGGGACCTAAGACATTATTAATGAAAATTGGGGTATCGAGAGATTATAATCATCATTGATAACTGGAGACCTCAAAGATGATCAATGACAATTAGGGACCTTAGAAACTGTTTACAAGATCTGGGGATCAGAGAGATTATTCATGAAAACTGGGGCAAAGAGAGATGGTACTGACAGACTATTATCGAGAACTAAGGTACCGAAAGATTATCAATGGGAACTGGGGCACTAAGGGCTTATTAATGAGAACTGGGACATTGAGACATTTGTAATGAGAACTGGGGTGCTGAGAGACTGTTAATGAGAACTGAAGCACTAAGAGATAATTCAGGAGGACTTGGTCACCGAGAGATTATTATTGAGAACTGAGGTATGGAAAGATTTCTGATAAGAACCGGGGTAATGTCATATTCTTAATGAGAACTGGAGTACTAAGAGATTATCATTGTATCAAATTCAGCATGGTCACCTATCCTGGAGATTGTTGATCCTGTTGTAAGGTGCATGGAGTATACGAAGCGCCCGGCAATGATGTAGGGTGGTCAGGTCCTTGAGTCTGTTGGCTGCAGCATACAGCTCCTGGAGGGACAGTGTCACCCTGAGGCTTCCAGCATCCTCTCCCTGGGGATGAGGTCCGCCTCGGCCTCCTCGACCCTCTGTCACACCAGGCAACACACCCAACTGGTTGGAGCTGACATTCAACACCCTCAGTCTGACATGAAAAACAAAGGCAAGGAATCAACTACATCAAGATTTCCATCATCTATTGCCTTGGCAACCTATTATGGGGTGTTCATGTCTAGGGCTATGACCCTCACTGATAGATTTAAAAAACTTTTACATCACAGGTATATTTTACCTTAACTGTGCCTGAATAAATATATTCTCAGAAATCAATAGTAATTTTGCTGAAACATGATGTATTTCAAAACTACTTAACCTGCCATTGTTCAAGAGATGTTACTTGTTTTTTTAATAGTCTTTGGTTAAAGTACTTTTATATTACAATAACATTCTATTTATACTGTAATTGATATAATACATTCATGGAAATGTAATATTTTTGCTGAAATGATGTATGTATTATGGTGGAAAGTGGCATAAAATCATGATGAAAACAAATGACCTTAGCTTCTTTCATTGTTTAATATATATGTTATCTTAATCACTTTTCCAATGACTTTTAGTTAAAAGAAAAATAGAATTACAGTAGTTTTTCCATTCTAATTGATTTGAATAAATAATTGAATGGAAATATACAATATTTTTGCTGAAACTACCAATGTTTCATGTAAAGTGCCATAATGATAAATGATACACAATTTGCCTGAGATTCAGATTCAGCGAATCTCAGTTTATAGGACGTACAGTATTTTTATTGAGGATTTTAAGAAATAAGTTTTATATGCCATAAAATATGGTGCTTTATTACCCTAATTCATTGTTCCATTACCCTCAAAAACTTGGGTCAACCTATACATGAGGCATATCATAAATTATTGATTTCTTGGCCAAAAATCTATGGTCGACCTATGCACAAGGTAGACTTATAAATAAATACATATGGTACATTCTTCATTTATAGTAGCCTATATCCTGTTCACTCAGATCTGATAGCTGGGTGAGCACAAAGCTTAGCTGGTAATGTCATATTTCTGGGAAATATGAAGCAAGACAATACAAACATAAACACAATTTCAACGTATGGTAATATCAAAAGCTGCTTGGGAAGGGCCGATGCAAAATCAAAAGCTCCATGACAAGGGCTCTGCTGTACCAGCTAGACGGTACTTGTTTTTCAATAGTTTTCAGTTAATCATCCTAACAGAGGTAGTATTTTACTTTTACATGCTCATCTCCTACACAGACTACTTCTTTTGTACCTTCAACTATTCCACCACATGCCTTCCTGAATAATTTCCCCTCTCTACATAATCTAATATCTCATGCAATTTAAACCATTAATTCAGTTTACATACTATCATTTCATTTCAGGCAGCCTCCTGCTATAAACAGCATACACACAGTCTTGAGTTTTGTCATAACTACCGAGCCTGCATTATCTTGTCCTAGCTCAGCATTATAGATTTTTTCTGCTAAACTTCCTTTTAATTTCTCTCCATTCTCTTGTCTGTATATTTTGGTCAAATAATTCATTTCAGATTTAATAAACACATACAAATAACTGTTAGATAAGTCTCGAGGATACCTAAGCAGCCTCCCTACCCAAAAAGTGTCTAGACAGGTAAATAGAGTGGCCAAAGTGGGCTGCGTTCTGCCTCAGGCAATACAACACTTATGGCGATGTGTACACAAGGGATCAAATGTTGTATGTGCAAGACATGATATGTCATGCAGCTTGCAGTTGTACAAACCTAATAAAACACCATATAAGAAAACATTTCACTATTTGATTCAAGTCGATCTGTTCAACAACCTCAGCAAGTGCAAAATGACATTTTCTAACCATGTATGAGTATGAAACCATGATGGCTCTCACAGAACCTCTAGAGACTTGTCATATCTGCCTAACAGCTACTGGTAAGTACATGGACACAAATGGATCCATTGCCAGACATGATCCCACAGTTCTATGTCTTCTACTACAATGTTTGAAATATAATCCAAAGCTTTTCAGAGCAGCCAGTCCCATGGTGTGTGTGGTAATTTTTAAAACTTTTTTGCATCCCATGGTGTGTGTGGTAACTTTTACAACTTTTTTGCAACCTCTCTTTCTTATATAACCACATCTACCAAACAAGGCATCAAAGCACCTGACAATCAAGTTCATAACTAGAAAATTCATTTCCTGTGGTTTTCCAATTTCATTTAGCCCATAAATCCAAGAGTATATGTCTTACCTGTTGAGCCATGAGAACAAATTAGGTGGTAAAGATGTCAGTTTGTTGTGGTGGAGCAACAGGACTTCCAGTGAACACAGTCGTAGCTCCTCATGTACGCTGTAGGAGGGGCTGGAGTTATGGCCATGGTGGCTGGATCTATGAGGGCCTCTGTCGGCACCATGTGAGGTACAAACACAGGTGAAGTCCTTTTGGTGGTCAGGTGTGGGCCGGTTTGGTACAGGGAAAGCAGCAAGGCGATTGTGGTGTGCAGAAAGAGTATGGAGACGGCGCAAGTGGCCAGAGGTGAGGAAAGCAGGGAGGGAGGTCACCTGATTGTGACTGACATCCACAAGTATCACTTCAGTGCTGGAAACCAACCAGGGAGGCACGGCACTCAACTCATTTCTGGGGAACAAAACAATGAAGGTGTCAAGTGGGAGTTATTTCAGAAAAGACTATGTTTCACTAAAGTCACAGGAATGTCGAGGTTCTCATGATGAAATCCTAGATGTACGGCAAAATGTTCTTTCTAAATATTTTAAGAACATACCATAGCTTCAGTGGTCTTCATAAGCAGTCAACAAAGATTTTAGAAATTATGATATGATCATTCCTAGAGTATGAACTCTCTCAGTGCTTCAGAATTAGCTAACTATCCCAATGAAAACGTTCTGGATAATTCTGAAGGCATTAGGTACTTTTATTCCACAGGAAACTTCTGAACTTTTTGAGATTAACAATGGAATGAAGAATTTACAGTGTTCCCTGAACCTACTCTGGTTTCATCAATTCTCTGTCTGCTGTGTACAAGATTACAATTTGAGATGACTTGCTGTCCAATTTTCGTTTTCACAGTAATGATAATATCACTAATAATGAGAGTTGGGATAAGAGTATCAGTACTCTTTATGGAGAATAAAAAGATGTTTTGGAAGGCGGTAAATAATGAGTGAAATGGGAAAATCGGTGAAGGGGTCAAGGGGAGAAGTGCTAACAGATGATAGAGTGAGGGGAAGATGAAGTGAGTATTTTGAAAGGTTGTTGAATGTGTGATGACAGAGTAGCAGATATCATGTCTTGGTTAGGATTGTGTGCAAAGTGAGAGTGAAGGAGAGTGGTTTGGTGAAGAGAGAAGTGGTGAAAGCCTTGTAAAAGATGAAATCTAGCAAGGTGGAAGGCGTGGATAGTATTATAGTTGAATTTATTAAGAAAAGGGGTGACTGGGTTGTTGACTGGTTGGTAAGGATGTTCAATGTATGTATGGATTATGGTGAAGTGCCTGAGGATTGGCAGAATGCATGCAGAGTGCCACTATACAAAGGCAAAGGGGATAAAGGTGAGTGTTCAAACTACAATGGCATAAGTTTGTTGAGTATACCTGTAAAATTGTATGGAAGAGTGCTGACTAAGAGGATGAAGGCATGCTCAGAGCATCAGATTGGGAAGGAGTAGTGTGGTTTCAGAAGTGGTAAAGGATGTGTGGATCAGGCATCTACTTTGAAGAATGTATGTAAGAAACACTTAGAAAAACAGATGGATTTATATGTAGCATTTATGAATCTGGAGAAGGCATATGATAGAGTTATCAGAGATGCTTTGTGGAAGGTCTTAAGACTATATGGAGTGGGAAGCAAGCTGCCAGAAGCAGAGAGGTTTTTATCAAGGGTGTAAGGCATGTGCATGAGTAAGAAGAGAGGTGAGTGATTTGTTCCCAGTAAAGATTGGTCTGTAACAGGGGTGCGTAATATCACCATGGTAATTTAATTTGTTTATGGATGGGGTGGTGACGGAGGTAAATGCAAGAGTTTTGGAGAGAGGAGCGAGTATGCAGTTTGTTGGGAATGAGAGGGTCTGGGAAGGGAGTCAATTGTTGTTCACCAATGATACAGTGCTGGTGGCTGAGTTGAGAGAGAAACTGCAGAAGTTGGTGATTGACAGTGAAAATGTGTAAAAGGAGAAAGTTGAGAATAAATGTGAATAAGAGCAAAGTTATTAGGTTCAGCAGGGTTGAGCGACAAGTTAGTTGAGATGTAAGTTTGAGTGGAGAAAAATTGGAGGAAGTGAAGTGTTTTAGATATCTGAGAGAGGACTTGGCAGCAAATGGAACCATGGACATGGAAGTGATTCATTGGGTGTGGGAGGGGGCGAAGGTTCTGGAAGTGATGAAAAATGTGTGGAAAATGTTATCTCAGAGAGCAAAAATGGGTATGTTTGAAGGTACAGTATTTCCAATGATATCATAGGGTTGCAAGGCATGGGCTAAAAATAGGGTTGTACAGAGGAGGGTGGATGTGTCGGAAATTAAATGTTTGAGGACAATATGTAGTGTGAGTTGGTTTGATCAAGAAAGTCATGAAAGGGTGAGAGCGATGTGTGGTAAAAGAAAGAGTGTGGTCAAGAGAGCAGAAGAGGGTGTGTTGAAATAATTTGGACATAAGGAGAGAATGAGTGAGGAAAGGTTGACAAAGAGGATATATGTGTCTGAGGCAGAGGGAGCAAGAAGAAGCAAAAGACCAAACTGGAAATGGAAGGATGGAGTGAAAAAAATTTTGAGCAATCAGGGCCTTATCATGAAGGAGGGTAAAAGGTGTGGATGGAATAGAGTATATTGGAACGACATGGTATACAGGATCAACGTGCTGTCAACTGACTAGGGCATGTGAAACGCCCATGGTAAACCATGGAAAGGTCTGTGGGGCCTGGGTGTGGATAGGGAGCTATGCTTTCAGTGCATTACACATGAGAGCTAGAGACTGAGTGGGAGCGGATATGGCCTTTTTCATTCCATTTCCTGGCGCTACCTCGCTGACGCAGGGGGTGGCAATGTGTCTCCTGTGGGGCAGGGTGGCGTCATGAATGGATGAAGGCAAGCAAGTATGAGTTTGCACATGTGTATGTATGTATGTATATGTATGTATGTATGTATATATGTATATATGCATATGTTGATATGTATTTGTATGTATAAATGTGTGATGTTAGGTGGATGGGTCTTTCTTTGCCTGTTTCCTGGCGCTACCTCGCTGATGCGGTAAACGGCGGTTAAGTATATTAATAAAAACAATGAAATAATAATAATAATAATGATGATAATAATAATAATAATAATAATAATAATAATAATAATAATAATAATAATAAATCCCGGAAATCGAACTCACTGGATCAATGTCACTGTTGGTTTCCTTAACAACATTGGAGTAACTTAACACATCTCAATAAATCCCGGCTTTACATAACATTCACACTGGACGTTTTCCATTGGCTGTCAAACCTAAAAGCACCAAGGAATTTTCTGACGAAGGGTAAGGCTCTGTGGCTGCTCAAGGTTCAGTCTCAGCTCCTACTTTAAGACAAGTCTCATGGCTGGAATGTTAGTTTATCTTTTCAAGTGAGCCTAAGAATCAGTTGTAGAAAATGTGATAAAACTTGAAGATACTGACAGAACCTGTGAAACAACACATAGGAGTCTTTTCCGGGATATACATAAGCAACATTTTGAAAGCAATTATCATTCATAAAGTAATCAAGTAATCACAACAAGTAGCTGGTTACAGCTTTTGAACTGAAGAAGCAAGTTTAGCAATTACAGCTGCAATCAGTGTTAAGCCACAGTCCACAGTACATGGCCCTCACCCAGGCTTATGGGCACACACGAGCAACCTATCCACCTCCCCTCGTCTACCTGGTGACCTTCAGCGTCCCTATGGTTAACCTAACTTGCTTGACCCACCAGCTGAGTGCTCTTACTTACCTAGTGATTCATAGTGACCTACCTGGTGATCACCTCTACTAGTAACCTGTTGTGATACACGTGGTAAACGTATACATACCTGGCCAGGTTGAGATGGGTCAGCCGGCGCGGATTGTAGCGGACCTCCAGCCTGGACAGACCTGTGGAATACAAGAACTCATCACGTTCCCAACCCTCATGACCAATCACACTGGCTCAGTACTAGCCAGTACCCAGCTGTGCTTGAGGGGAAATGAATATCTTAATATTTCCTGTACCGATCTTCTAAAAAAAAGACTCATACCCAGGTACACATCCCTGGGGTTCCCTTAATGTGTATACAAAGTCTCAAGTTTGTAGCTGTGCTCGTCAGGAGATATAGTGCTGACACACACACACACAAACACACAAGGTATTCTACTGTAACACCTTACAAAGAATACAAACGAATTCAAAGAGCAACAGCCCACTTGGTCCCTTCAAAAATGTTTGTGATAGTGGAAGAGATACGAATGTTATAGATCAGTGGGGTAACAAGAGAAATACATACATAAGAAAGATTAAAAAAAAAATACTTTTCTGTACCTAAAGAGGCGCAAGTAATGGCAGGCTTGAATCTGAAGCGAAAAATTTATCAAGTTTAATCTTAAACGTATTTATGGTACTGCTTTCAACCACTCTAATTGGTAAATCATTCCACATGTTAACACTCCTGTCGAAGAAAAGGTATATTGCCTTATTTAAGGTAAAACGTTTGCCCGCGACTTTGTAACCATAACTGCACGTTAAGTCAGAAGAATGTATCCCTACAAGTAAGTAGCACACAACAGGTTGATGAAACAGATGGAAATTACATAACGTAAGAGATCACATTTGCATATGCATGAGGCAGACTGGCTTACAGACAGCAAACAAATTTAAGATGTATGATGGTGGATAATACTCAGAAGTTGGGGCCTTATTGCAATCATTACAGACAACAAGGAGAGTGACATCAAACTACACAGGGAATTAATTGTTTGGCTTACGGTGACAAGAGGGGTGGTGTCTTGGCACCATCAGTGGTCAACACATGACTACACCAAGAATCTCAACATTTGCCGGTGACGTGAAATTACAATACGAAGCCCAGACAGAGCAAGATTACTTCACAATGATCTAGAGAAATTAATGCAACGGGTAGAGGCGGTGGAAGCTATGCTTCAGCCAGACCCGTCACAGTAGCTGTTATCCAGCAGCCAGACCCATTACAGTAGCTGTTACCCAGCAGCCAGACCCGTCACAGTAGCTGTTACCCAGCAGCCAGACCCATTACAGTAGCTGTTACCCAACAGCCAGACCCGTCACAGTAGCTGTTACCCAGCAGCCAGACCCATTACAGTAGCTGTTACCCAGCAGCCACACCCGTCACAGTAGCTGTTACCCAGCAGCCAGACCCATTACAGTAGCTGTTACCCAGCAGCCACACCCGTCACAGTAGCTGTTACCCAGCAGCCAGACCCATTACAGTAGCTGTTACCCAGCAGCCAGACCCGTTACAGTGGGTCAGGCTTTACTCATGGAGGAGTCACAGACGGTCATGGGCATGAGCATGGCGAGTGTGTGTGTTGGGTTGGGTAATGTCACTCCCGTGTTGAGCTCAAACCTCTAGAAGCCTGGAGTAGCAGAGACCCTACCTAGGCCCTCCACCATCGTCATGTCCTCAAGTCATCGTCGATATTTTGCCTGTCAGATCAGGCCACAGCCTGAGCTGAAGGTGAACCTAACCCTAATGTTGTGAAGACTTAACCCGAGCAGGGAAGTCTGGGGCTTCATGACGGATTTGTGACAGTGATGTGCCAAGGCATGGGATGAGGGGCGACTGATGTTTCAGGTCAGGGGAGCTTGGAAGGTTTGGAACTTTAAGTTTGACATCCCAGAGAAAAGGAGCTTGGAATGTGTTTCATGTTCCAGGGCAGGCGTGCCTGAGATGTGAGTAATGTTCCAGGAGAAAGGGGTCTGGTGCATAGTGATGGAGAAGGGGTCCTGGTACATAGTGATGGAGAAGGGGGCCTGGTGCATAGTGATGGAGAAAGGGGCCTGGTGCATAGTGATGGAGAAGGGGGCCTGGTACACAGTGATGGAGAAGGGGACTTGGTACATAGTGATGGAGAAGGGGGCCTGGTACACAGTGATGGAGAAGGGGGCCTGGTACATAGTGATGGATCTCTTAGGTCCAGAATGCGGCAGTTCCTCCAAATGAAAGTATATTGACATGAATCCAGTAAATGACAATTCAACAATTTGACAGAGTATGAGTGAAAGATGGGGTTGCAACATTTCGTCTCCTTCCCATACGTTGAACGCAGTACACCGCTGGCAATAAGGCATCGGCCAATGAGGCACACACATACACACATGGGCCTCCATGGTGTTGCGTTTAGCGTTACTGACCATGAGTCAACCAAGTGTTCATCTTTAGACTGGTCGACAACTGGATACCTGGCTTTGGCTAGTGTGTGTGTGTGTGTGTGTGTGTGTGTGTGTGTGTGTGTGTGTGTGTGTGTGTGTATAAGTAGAGATTTGGCATGAGAGTAACATTGTCAATGTAACACACAAACAGTAATCACAAAGATCCCTACAAGATAAAACACGAACATATTACAATCAACACATCATAATCAAATTCTTAAACACGTCAGTTCGACACTTGGATCATAATATGATCTTTTGGGTGTCATGGCGAGACCTTTGACCCGACCTTCACGAAACAGGTCAAAAGCAAGTCCAGCACACTCATCAGGCGGGATCAGGTGTCTTCAGTCCGTGAATCATGGGTGACTAAAACACTGGCTCCCGGAGACCGTATGCCTAGCACAGTTCGTGACGTCCTTCCGATATTCTCACGAAGGGAAGAACTGGAACTCATCATACAGACGTCTGCATGGGTCATAGGGTGGTCCTACTGGCTCAGTCCATCGAGACTTGCCACTCCACCAACCTACTCCACTAACAGTACAGCAAGAAGGTCTTCATAAGACCTCTGAAGATTCCTATCATCATCCAAAACTAATGACATTCAGACCACCACATAGATGGGCCGGAGTGAAACTGGTTTACCTTTACACCAGATGATACTACATAATGCCTGTGGGCCATTCTCAGACCAGGTCTATACGACTGTGGGCCACTCTCAGACCAGGTCTATACGACTGTGGGCCACTCTCAGACCAGGTCTATGATTAGTGGTATTTGACAGACGTGGATCCGTCCGACAGACCGCGCCACTATCCCTTACGGACGTGAAGCCGCGACGGAGTCGTATCATCCACCAGGGTCCAGTGTGCAGGGTCCAGTTTGCAGTGAGCAGGGTCCGGTGTTTAGGGTCCAGTGTGCAGTGAGCAGGGTCTGGTGTTTAGGGTCCAGTGTGCAGTGAGCAGGGTCTGGTGTTTAGGGTCCAGTGTGCTGTGAGCAAGATCCGGTGTTTAGGGTCCAGTGAGCACGGTCCGGTGTTTAGGGTCCAGTGTGCAGGGATATTCCGGCCACTTCCAGAGGGACATGTACTGTGGACCCAGCGATCTCCTCAACTGCCATACATGATAATGACAGACGAGAGGACAGCCACAGTCATGAAGTGTGGTGGTCATGAGACCGACATGAGACAATAGCAGGCTTAGTTCATGATACTATTCTTGAGAAACGAGCACTAGCATCACAGAGAAACACAGCTCAGGTCAGGGGTCATCTCTGAACTACAGGTGTGGTGATGACGAGGGTGAAGGGGAGCGCCCGTATCACCAGGCGTCCCTCGTTTCCCTTACCAGCCTGGGCGCGGCGGACGCCTCACAAACGTTATAACCCGTGCTGCAGGGAGGCGCCGCGTCACACACCACCTCTTCGCTACACAACAGTCCGTGAAAACCCGTAATAAAGGCCGGGTGTGGAAGGGAGGGGGATAGGGAGGAGGTAGGGTTGAGGGACGGAACTAGAGCGGCCATAGTACTCACGGTTATTGTTGGCGGTGAGGGAGGTGAGGGCGGCGCCATGGAGCGTGATGGAGGTGATGGTGTTGTTGGAGCAGGTGAGGGAGGTGAGGGCGGCCAGACAGGAGACATCCAGGCTGGTGATGCCGTTGTCGCTCACATCCAGCTCTGTCACGTTCTGTATACAACAACAAACAACATTACCCCTCTCCTGCCACCAACGCTACCTACCATCACTACTGCCACACCCACCTACACCCACTGCTACCAGCACATCCACCACTACTACTACTACCAACACACCCACCACTACTACTACCAACATACCCACCACTACTACTACCAACACACCCACCACTACTGCTACCAGCACTGGGCAGACCATCTGCATCAATTTACACCCACTACCATCAGCACTGGTAGACCTGCCACACCCACCAACACCTACTAACACCAGTACTGGTAGATCTGCCACACCTACTACCACTCGACCAGTTCCAAGCCATTCCCCCTTCTCCCGTTATCTTGGTTGCACTTGATCAAAACATCCAGGTCCCTCGCCTATAGCTCCTATACCTCCGTTTTTCTCATCCTAGTTATATCGACGCACGGTCAGACACCTCCGCCTGAGCCATCGGGAACCAATCCTTACATGATGTCAAGTGAAACAGGAAGATGGCAAGTTTATGCTGCGAGTTTCACCAGCCCACTTGTCTGAAGCAGAGACAAGATAATAACAATGGGCCAGGGAAGGGGAATGCGACAGCCACTGCAGTGCTGGGTCACTGCCCACTAGACAAGCAAGCGGTCGTCCCCTCCTGGGAGGGAACTACCTGCCACGTGCTACAATTTTAAACCCAATCAACGGAGAATTTCGTCCGTTTTCATATATATATATATATATATATATATATATATATATATATATATATATATATATATATATATATTTTGCTTTGCCGCTGTCTCCCGCGTTAGCGAGGTAGCGCAAGGAAACAGACGAAAGAATGGCCCAACCCACATACACATGTATATACATACACGTCCACACACGCAAATATACGTACCTATACATCTCAATGTATACATATATATACACACACAGACATATACATATATACACATATACATGATTCATACTGTCTGCCTTTATTCATTCCCATATATATATATATATATATATATATATATATATATATATATATATATATATATATATATATATATATATATATATATGTATATATATATATATATATATATATATATATATATATATATATATATATATATATATACGTGTTAATTGACAGGCGCGCGAAAGAGAGACTTTTGGATGTTAATGTGCTGAGAGGTGCAACTGGAGGGATGTCTGATCATTATCTTGTGGAGGCTAAGGTGAAGATCTGTATGGGTTTTCAGAAAAAAAGAGTGAACGTTGGGGTGAAGAGGGTGGTGAGAGTAAGTGAGCTTGGGAAGGAGACTTGTGTGACGAAGTACCAGGAGAGACTGAGTACAGAATGGAAAAAGGTGAGAACAATGGAAGTAAGGGGAGTGGGGGAGGAATGGGATGTATTTAGGGAATCAGTGATGGATTGCGCAAAAGATGCTTGTGGCATGAGAAGAGTGGGAGGTGGGTTGATTAGAAAGGGTAGTGAGTGGTGGGATGAAGAAGTAAGAGTATTAGTGAAAGAGAAGAGAGAGGCATTTGGACGGTTTTTGCAGGGAAAAAATGCAGTTGAGTGGGAGACGTATAAAAGAAAGAGACAGGAGGTCAAGAGAAAGGTGCAAGAGGTGAAAAAAAGGGCAAATGAGAGTTGGGGTGAGAGAGTATCATTAAATTTTAGGGAGAATAAAAAGATGTTCTGGAAGGAGGTAAATAAAGTGCGTAAGACAAGGGAGCAAATGGGAACTTCGGTGAAGGGCGCAAATGGGGAGGTGATAACAAGTAGTGGTGATGTGAGAAGGAGATGGAGTGAGTATTTTGAAGGTTTGTGGAATGTGTTTGATGATAGAGTGGCAGATATAGGGTGTTTTGGTCGAGGTGGTGTGCAAAGTGAGAGGGTTAGGGAAAATGATTTGGTAAACAGAGAAGAGGTAGTGAAAGCTTTGCGGAAGATGAAAGCCGGCAAGGCAGCGGGTTTGGATGGTATTGCAGTGGAATTTATTAAAAAAAGGGGGTGACTGTATTGTTGACTGGTTGGTAAGGTTATTTAATGTATGTATGACTCACGGTGAGGTGCCTGAGGATTGGCAGAATGCGTGCATAGTGCCATTGTACAAAGGCAAAGGGGATAAGAGTGAGTGCTCAAATTACAGAGGTATAAGTTTGTTGAGTATTCCTGGTAAATTATATGGGAGGGTATTGATTGAGAGGGTGAAGGCATGTACAGAGCATCAGATTGGGGAAGAGCAGTGTGGTTTCAGAAGTGGTAGAGGATGTGTGGATCAGGTGTTTGCTTTGAAGAATGTATGTGAGAAATACTTAGAAAAGCAAATGGATTTGTATGTAGCATTTATGGATCTGGAGAAGGCATATGATAGAGTTGATAGAGATGCTCTGTGGAAGGTATTAAGAATATATGGTGTGGGAGGCAAGTTGTTAGAAGCAGTGAAAAGTTTTTATCGAGGATGTAAGGCATATGTACGTGTAGGAAGAGAGGAAAGTGATTGGTTCTCAGTGAATGTAGGTTTGCGGCAGGGGTGTGTGATGTCTCCATGGTTGTTTAATTTGTTTATGGATGGGGTTGTTAGGGAGGTGAATGCAAGAGTTTTGGAAAGAGGGGCAAGTATGAAGTCTGTTGGGGATGAGAGAGCTTGGGAAGTGAGTCAGTTGTTGTTCGCTGATGATACAGCGCTGGTGGCTGATTCATGTGAGAAACTGCAGAAGCTGATGACTGAGTTTGGTAAATTGTGTGAAAGAAGAAAGTTAAGAGTAAATGTGAATAAGAGCAAGGTTATTAGGTACAGTAGGGTTGAGGGTCAAGTCAATTGGGAGGTGAGTTTGAATGGAGAAAAACTGGAGGAAGTGAAGTGTTTTAGATATCTGGGAGTGGATCTGGCAGCGGATGGAACCATGGAAGCGGAAGTGGATCATAGGGTGGGGGAGGGGGCGAAAATTCTGGGAGCCTTGAAGAATGTGTGGAAGTCGAGAACATTATCTCGGAAAGCAAAAATGGGTATGTTTGAAGGAATAGTGGTTCCAACAATGTTGTATGGTTGCGAGGCGTGGGCTATGGATAGAGTTGTTCGCAGGAGGATGGATGTGCTGGAAATGAGATGTTTGAGGACAATGTGTGGTGTGAGGTGGTTTGATCGAGTAAGTAACGTAAGGGTAAGAGAGATGTGTGGAAATAAAAAGAGCGTGGTTGAGAGAGCAGAAGAGGGTGTTTTGAAATGGTTTGGGCACATGGAGAGAATGAGTGAGGAAAGATTGACCAAGAGGATATATGTGTCGGAGGTGGAGGGAACGAGGAGAAGAGGGAGACCAAATTGGAGGTGGAAAGATGGAGTGAAAAAGATTTTGTGTGATCGGGGCTTGAACATGCAGGAGGGTGAAAGGAGGGCAAGGAACAGAGTGAATTGGAGCGATGTGGTATACCGGGGTTGACGTGCTGTCAGTGGATTGAATCGGGGCATGTGAAGCGTCTGGGGTAAACCATGGAAAGCTGTGTAGGTATGTATATTTGCGTGTGTGGACGTATGTATATACATGTGTATGGGGGTTGGTTGGGCCATTTCTTTCGTCTGTTTCCTTGCGCTACCTCGCAAACGCGGGACACAGCGACAAAGCAAAAAAAAATAAAAAAAAAAAAAAAATAAATGAATATATATATATATATATATATATATATATATATATATATATATATATATATATATATATATATATATATATATTTTGCTTTGTCGCTGTCTCCCGCGTTAGCGAGGTAGCGCAAGGAAACAGACGAAAGAATGGCCCAACCCACATACACATGTATATACATACACGTCCACACACGCAAATATACGTACCTATACATCTCAATGTATACATATATATACACACACAGACATATACATATATACACATATACATGATTCATACTGTCTGCCTTTATTCATTCCCATCGCCACCTCGCCACACATGGAATAACAACCCCCTCCACCCTCATGTGTGCGAGGTAGCGCCAGGAAAAGACAACAAAGGCTACACTCGTTCACACTCATATATTACAAACTTACATGTCAACCTCGTTTATTAAGCTTGGAAAACATGAAACCAGAGTAACAGAAAGAGTCAGGCTGAGAATCAATACATAAACTTATAATATTGACAACCAGAGAAATGCCATTCATCCCAAACTGTGTACAGCATCTCCTCTTCAGTCTGCTAACGTCATCAGATGGAAGACTTCACTGGTAGCAAGAGATGTTCATTACCTTTATAATTTCTATAAAACTTGGAGAGTAACAGTATCAAGCTCTCCTAGACTCATATGCTAACAAAACTCCATGAGTCCACCTAGACCCAAGGAGTAAACACAGATTACGACCAATGCTTATTTTTGAACTGCTCAGGACGTAGCAGAACTTGGCCAGGTTCTTGTCATATACCGTCTGCCAGTCAGTGAACTGAGGAAGGTGATGACCCACCTTTAGGTGTGACCCGTCGAGGGCCAGGACTCTGGGTCGATCCTCACTTTGGTCTCCTCTGCTCCAGCGTGTGGGGCTCAGGCAGAGGCGCAGTGCCCCGACCCGCTCCCCCTTGCGCCCACCTCCTCCTCCTCCTCCCTGCGAGGAGCACTTCCTACTGGCCTCCTGAGGGGGACCGAGGCTCTTGTGCAAGTCAACTCCCACCATGACGGACCCCGCGGGCGGGGGGGGGGGGGGGGACAGGACGGCGCAGGTAAACACGAGTGTCGCGTCACCAGGAAGGTGCGAGAATTGTTTCTCCTCTCAATGAAGCTGAGCTCATGGCCAACTTGCCATGAGAGCGAGTCGCTCCATCACGTAGTAACTTTCATTTCGATAACTGACGCCTTGTTTACTGTCATGGTTTAAAACACGTCCGGCACCCAAGTCGGCCATTACTGCACGTCATACGTCAACAACAAGGAGGACACACTGCACAATCTGCCGCACTACCGCCATCACTACCCACACTAGAACCGACGTCCCAGAGTACAGGAGAAATATTCTACTGTAACAACATGCGATACGAGAGCCAGCAGCTCACTGGGCAAACTGTACGGCCGCTACGGGTCAGAGGAGGGGCGCCCAACACCACCCTCAGTGGTGTTGATATCTGGCGTTAGTTGTCCCTTTTCTTGATGCCTTTGTATGTCCCTGTAACATCTTGAAAGTAGTGTTCATCTGTTCCACTATATCATTCCTCAGTTCTTCATTGATTTTATATTTCGTGTTTCTAACATTCTGTTGTTCCTATTAATCAGGTAAGTAGTGAGTTGACCATCCAGGTGGCCCGTACGAGCCCTACACTTCTCAGCCCTACTGGGGGGTCCACACACGGGTATGGACGAAGGAAGAGCGTCACAGAAAGGCGGGTGTGACGAGTGGTGGCGCTAACACAACTGAGGCGCCACCCCGGACACCGCCCTCGTCCACACTGCCAGTCCTGGCCTGCCTTTACACTCCAGACACCGCCCTCGTCCAAACTACCAGCCCTGGCCTGCCTTTACACTCTAGACACCGCCCTCGTCCACACTACCAGTCCTGGCCTGCCCTCACACTTCAGACACCGCCCTCGTCCACACTACCAGCCCTGGCCTGCCTTTACACTCCAGACACCGCCTCGTCTACACTGCCAGCCCTGGCCTGCCCTCACATCCCAAACACCGCCCTCGTCCACACCAGCCCTGGCCTGCCCTCACACCCCGGACATCGCCCTCGTCCACACTAGCTCTGGTCTTCCCCCACACCCCGGACACCACCTTCGTCCACACTGCCAGTCCTGGCCTGCCCTAACACCCCAGACACCGCCCTCTTCCACACTAGCCCTGGCCTGCCCATCGCTGCAGACATGACCGTCATGTTCAGAAGTCTGTTAAAGCCATTTCCTGTGAAGACCACACTGACTTTCCAGCATAGATCCTCATCAACAACTGGACGCCCTCGACTGTGGTGTGCACTAGTGAAGGTGCTGAGAGCGACAGGGACGTCGCTATATAACAAAATGGATGAGGTCATCACTACAGTCAGATTTGTTAAGGCTTACGTTGCTCTCGTGACAGAGGCTTGACAGGCTGTTCGTGACATAAGCTGAGCATCCAACCATCCCTCCCCAATGCCTCCACCGCTGACAGTGTGACATTACCCAGTAACTAACTAAAACAGAAGCTACGATTGTCAAGTTGTAGACTTTCCCCACACACGAACACACCACATCTGATCTTACCGGAACCAACATAACAAGACAGTAACTCCTCTCCTGCCCCTATATATATATATATATATATATATATATATATATATATATATATATATATATATATATATATATATATATATATATATATAAACTTCCAAAAGTCAGGATTGCACAGGGGTCCCGGGTTCGATCCTGGCTGTTGGAGGTTTGTATGTTCTATAAAGGCGCGCGTTCATTGCACTTTGTTCGTATATATATATATATATATATATATATATATATATATATATATATATATATATATATATATATATATATATATATATATATCATCTCTGGTTATAGGAAAGAAAGAATACTGCCCACGTATTCCCTGCGTGTCGTAAAAGGGGGCCAAGTGAGGATTTTCCCTCTGAAAGTCAGTCTTTTGTTCTTGACGCTACCTCGCTAACGCAGAAAATAGCGAATACGTATGATATGTCGATGGAGAGACAAATGTATGTACACCAACAGAGGAATTCGAATCCTGGGTAGGGCTTCTGGCTAACTTGGCCACAAGGATAAATGACACACACACACACACACACACACACACACACACACACACGCACACACACACACACTTACACACACACATTAGACTTGTGTGTGTTTTTACGTGTGTCCTAACCTCATCTCGATGGGGGTAGCATGGATCTTAATCTCATACATCTCCTGCTTGTTACATCAACTGGTTAAAAGTGACGAATACGGGAGGGGAGCAGCTAGAAACCCCCTCCTCTTGTATTATCGTTTCTAGAAATAAGAAAAGAAGAAAAAGCCAAGCAAGAAATAGTCCTTGATGGTTCAGGATGAAGAGGCTCAATAAGCGTGACTGTATGTAAGTTGGATGAAAAGACAGGAAAGGCATAAGCTGTCACTGAGGAAAGAAACATTCATGTTCTGCTGCATCTGAATGAAGCAGAGTGGAACAGAAAATGGGCAAGGTGGCCTCCTGGTTTAGGGGTGGAAGTCAAGGGTGAGTGACAGGACAAGAGAGAAAGAAGCGAGGCTCCTCTGCAAAGGGATGGAGCCGTCGTGAAAAAAAAAAAAATAAGGAAATGGAAGCCAAGATTGACGCAATCTCTCCAACTATCACCCCATCGTCGCTCTCACTCCTGCTGTCTTGAACGTTGTTTGAAATTCCTGTTAACTCTCACCGTCTTACACGCTTCGAAGCCTGCTCCCTCCCTCCTCCCACGTTAACCAATACGGCTTCCGTGGTGCATGGATTACTTGTGATCTTTTCTACGCGACTCATGTCTGGTCCTCAGCTCTCGCGACTCATCTCTGATCCTCATCTCTCGCGACTCATCTCTGGTCCTCAATTCTCGCAACTCATCTCTGGTCCTCATCTCTCGCGACTCATCTCTGGTCCTCAACTCTCGCGACTCATCTCTGGTCCTCAACTCTCGCGACTCATCTCTGGTCCTCAACTCTCGCGACTCATCTCTGGTCCTCAACTCTCGCGACTCATCTCTGGTCCTCAACTCTCGCGACTTATCTCTGGTCCTCATCTCTCGCGACTTATCTCTGGTCCTCAACTCTCGCGACTTATCTCTGGTCCTCAACTCTCGCGACTCATCTCTGGTCCTCAACTCTCAGGGATTTTGCCGAATCTTTTGTCGTGACTTCGACATGGTGAGAGCACTGGACAGGGTGTGGCATTAGTCTTTACTTTCTAAACTTCCTTTCTTCAGCTTTTCTGTTTCTCTCAGGTCTTTCCGGCACGGCTTCTTCCCTCATCGGTCCATTTCTGTAGCTTTTCGCGAAGCTTCCCCTCCCTAGCGATGGTGTGCCTCAATGCCTTATCCTATCACCTGGTCTCTTTCTTCTACTTTTAACACTGTTCACTCCACCGCAACTCACTTTCCCTTCTTTCCTCACTGTAATACCTGTTCTTTTTCTCGTACAGAACATCTATCCTCCCTTCACTCAGACCTGTACTGTAGCCTGGTGAAATTCAAATATACAAAAACTCAATGTCACTCCCATAGATCCTTCTGAATCTGACTCGTTTCCCTGTATCGTATTTCAGAAGACTACAGTTTCAACCTGTAACACAATAAACACGTTGGATATAACCATGCCTCCCCACTCTGTAATGGAAACCGCCACACAGTGAACGTTATAAAATATCTGTTTCCTAAAAGCTGAGATGGTGTGTAAGTGCCGTTTTCACTGTTCATGTGAACAGTATTTCCATATATACAGGAGTGCTACTAGGACGGAGTCCTCGCATGTGAAGAGTGGCTCTTCCTCCACCTCCCCCTATGTCATCTATCACTTGTCGTCAAGAGACTCATTCCATCCATCATGGCCTACCTGATCTCTCACTCCTATACATGTACCATTTCGGTCATTGCTTTCCTGGCCCGTGTGTGTGTGTGTGTGTGTGTGTGTGTGTGTGTGTGTGTGTGTGTGTGTGTGTGTGTGTGTGTGTGTGTGTCCCAGTCAATTCTGCTTGCACCCGTGTCATGTGCTACATTCATACCACCAGCCCAGCCCTCACATCCCCACTGCGCCCTACCCCCGCATCGTCACAGCCGTACTACATCGTTAACCAAAAAACGTTAATACTAACGCAATCTCTCTGTTGCATCAAAACAGCAGTACCAACCTACCCCCTCACTAACGTCATGAGCAACGCTACCACCAGTACCACACCACCACTACCACAACTCACACTACCACCAATACCATACCAGCACTACCACAACTCACACTACCACCAGTACCACACCAGCACTACCACAACTCACACTACCACCAGTACCACACCAGCACTACCACAACTCACACTACCACCAGTATCACACCAGCACTACCACAACTCACACTACCACCAGTATCACACCACCACTACCACAACTCACACTACCACCAGTACCACACCAGCACTACCACACAACCACAGCTCCCAGTATACCACCGGTACCACACCAGCACGATGCCACACAGCCACCAGTAAAACACCAGTAGTACACGCCTCCGTCAATACAATGTAACTATTGTAAGCACCACGTTAGTGTACAGCACACAACACTAGAGCAACACTCAGCAGCGCATGACAGGTGTGGGTGTACCGCGCTCCACCCACCTCCCTAACACCTCGGTCTTCCTCCCTAACTACCAACCAGTAATTAACTCAGTACAGTTACCACTGTCATTATCTCCCAGTACTCATCACACCATCTTGCTCAGAGTACCAGGTCAACATGGCTGTGGGAGGAGGACATGGCGCCCTGATGGATGGCACTTGTGCCTGACGCCTGCGCGGTTATCTCTCATCTACAGTGCGGACTTGTGTCATGGCGACGTCCTGTCTCCCACCCATGACTGGAAGACAATAGTTACAAGAAACGCCTTCATCAACCGGCCTTCATCAACCGACCTCATCAACCGACCTTCATCAACCGGCCTTCATCAACCGACCTCCATCAACCGGCCTTCATCAACCGACCTCATCAACCGGCCTGCATCAACCGGCCTTCATAAACCGACCTTCATCAACCGACCTTCATCGACCGGCCTTCATCAACCGACTTCATCAACCGACCTACATCAACCGACCTTCATCAACCGACCTACATCAACCGGCCTACATCAACCGGCCTTCATCAACCGGCCTTCATCAACCGACCTTCATCAACCGACCTTCATCAACCGGCCTTCATCATCCGACCTCATCAACCGGCCTGCATCAACCGGCCTTCATAAACCGACCTTCATCAACCGACCTTCATCGACCGGCCTTCATCAACCGACTTCATCAACCGACCTTCATCAACCGACCTACATCAACCGGCCTACATCAACCGGCCTTCATCAACCGGCCTTCATCAACCGACCTTCATCAACCGACCTTCATCGACCGGCCTTCATCAACCGACTTCACCAACCGACCTTCATCAACCGGCCTTCATCAACCGACCTTCATCAACCGACCTTCATCAACCGACCTTCATCAACCGGCCTTCATCAACTGGCCTTCATCAACCGACCTTCATCAACTGGCCCTCATCAACCGACTTCATCAACCGACCTTCATCAACCGGCCTTCATCAACCGGCCTTCATCAACCGGCCTTCATCAACCGACCTTCATCAACCGACTTCATCAACCGACCTCATCAACCGACCTTCATCAACCGACTTCACCAACCGACCTTCATCAACCGGCCTTCATCAACCGACCTCATCAACCGGCCTGCATCAACCGGCCTTCATAAACCGACCTTCATCAACCGACCTTCATCAACCGGCCTTCATCAACCGACCTTCATCAACCGACCTTCATCAACCGACCTACATCAACCGACCTTCATCAACCGACCTACATCAACCGGCCTACATCAACCGACCTTCATCAACCGACCTTCATCGACCGGCCTTCATCAACCGACTTCACCAACCGACCTTCATCAACCGACCTTCATCAACCGGCCTTCATCAACTGGCCTTCATCAACCGACCTTCATCAACCGACCTTCATCAACCGGCCTTCATCAACTGGCCTTCATCAATCGACTTCATCAACCGACCTTCATCAACCGATCTCATCAACCGACCTTCATCAACCGGCCTTCATCAACCGACCTTCATCAACTGGCCCTCATCAACCGACTTCATCAACCGGCCTTCATCAACCGGCCTTCATCAACCGGCCTTCATCAACCGACCTTCATCAACCGACTTCATCAACCGACCTCATCAACCGACCTTCGTCAACCGACTTCACCAACCGGCCTTCATCAACTGGCCTTCATCAATCGACTTCATCAACCGACCTTCATCAACCGATCTCATCAACCGACCTTCATCAACCGGCCTTCATCAACCGACCTTCATCAACTGGCCCTCATCAATCGACTTCATCAACCGGCCTTCATCAACCGGCCTTCATCAACCGGCCTTCATCAACCGACCTTCATCAACCGACTTCATCAACCGACCTCATCAACCGACCTTCGTCAACCGACTTCACCAACCGACCTTCATCAACCGGCCTTCATCAACCGACCTTCATCAACCGGCCTTCATCAACCGACTTCATCAACCGACCTTCATCAACCGCCTTCATCAACCGCCTCATCAACCGTCTTCATCAACGACTCATGCAACGACCTTCATGACCAGACCTCACAGGCCTTCATCACTGGCATCAACCGCGTTTCACAACCTTCACAACGACTCTCAACGACTTCATCAACGGTCAAACGACTTATAGGTACAACGACTTCATAACCGACTCACAACGATATCACCGGCCCATAAACCGACCAAACGACTCATAAGCTATCATCGACCTCATCAGGCCACACAACCACCTCTCCAACTTCTAACCGCTTCATACGCCTTCTCAACCGACCTTACAGACCGTCAAACCGAACTCTCACCGACTTTGATCCACCCCGACGCATGGGAAGCTTCCGTAGAGAGGAAGTACCACGGCGACTGTCGGTGTCAGTCCAATCCCCACGCAGTTTCAGACAAATGTGTCGTAAAAAAAATGGAACATCCGTTTAAGGAGTCCACATGTAAGTTGGCTTGTCACAGCGCCGCCGCAGGGAGCGTCTTCCGCGTTACCTGCTGGAGGTCGAGTTAGGGGATCCTCGCGCCACCGAAGGCCTGATGTCGGATGTGAATGCAATACAACAGCAGAAGAAAGAGTTTTCTGTCCTCCATCCTCCCATTCACATTGAAGAACAAAAATATCTTGTTGTATAGGTACATTCATGGCTGTCGAACGCCTCCAGGCTCACGTCTCCCGTCCTAATCCTGAGCTCTGAGTGAGAGCATGCCCCAGGCCGAATCAAGCACGTTTTGTTCCACCATTCCCCTCTCTCCTTCTTGAAGTTTTATTTTGTCACTACATACCCAGTTTCTAAGGATTCCTTCCCATGCCGGTCCTCAAGTTTCCAAAAAGCTGTGAAGACAATACCCGCTAAAGACTTTCTTCCCTTCAGTCCCTTCTTAAGTCTTAGGTACTGGTCTACATACCACAGTTCGCTACGGATTCCTCATCCGCAAATGATTCCGCCTCAGATGTGGCTTTAGATTGTCCTGATAGACAAGCTGTAAGATCTAGCAAGCGGTAGTACTGAACACTAATGATGGCTTCAGGTTTAAGATCCACCAGTGACGGGAAGCACCGCACAAGACAGTGTGATGCTATGAGTGCCACAAGGCGACTCGGGTACACGTACGTGTGGCAAGTCGCGACATACCATGACCGGAAGCAGCACACGTCTCGTCTCTCCTGCACCTGACAGACACACTTGAGCATTCCACTCAGTGACGTCAGGTCTCTGTACCTTTATGACGACTTAACTGATAATGATATATCTAAGGGCATCCTTTTGCTACCAAGAACAATTCGTCTTATCCTGAGTTATATAATGTTACAAGCTCTTAAGTAACCATCATTATCATACGGGGAATCTTGAATCTGATATACTCTGAACCTCTTTGTAATCATACTTGTATGTTTTCTTATATACTGACAATCTTGAGCCTGTGTATTATGTATATCTTGTGTTATCTGAGTGTTTGCTAAACCAGCACCATCAACAGTGTTGACTCCACCCTCCTACGGTACTTTGAGAATACACTGGAACCCACGGCCCACATGTCACCCACCCGTCTTAGTGTACAAACCCACTGTGGGCTCTGTGATTGCCCCTACCTATCTCCAGCCATTCACCCACGGTATCACAGATGTAGATTATCTGTATAAGTATCGTAATTATCATAAAAGCAACTATGAGTAACCGTAAGTATCATCCCGTCTCCTGCAAAGTACGTACATACCAAGTATTTGATGGGTTCTAAACCTCCTCTGTGATACATCCAGTGCCCGTGTTGTCCTGCATTATGTATATATACTGTGTGTTTACATGTGATGTGGTCTGACCTTCCCTTGTATTGCTATCAACGTCACTATCTTCCGTTCCCTAATCTTTTTTTTTCGACTAACGAATCCCCTCAGGGTCCCTGGGCCTAATTTGGGCCCACCTGTCCCCCTCCTGTGATCATGTACTGTATCCAATGAACGCTCTATACTGGCCTCCATCTAGCCCGAGCCACGTACCCTTCATCCTAACAGAAATACTTTCTTTGCATATCTAGACAAATACTTTATACGTAAAAACTCTTACCACACCCTCCATGTCAGCAGGCTGTACACAGCTGCCGCTTAAGGAAGTACTACCTATCCTCCTGGCTCAGGAATGTTCAAGCGATGGCTGGAACCTTCTTACACCTGAGGAAAACTAAGCTACCGGGCTACACTTAGTTTCCTGTCCTAACATATACCATAATGATATTTCTCTTCTTTTTTTCCTCTTGTCTTTACAGACACTTTCCCTCAGAGGAAGTCGTCACGGTTCCTGCACGTGAGAAGTGTGCCTGTGGTCCACAGGTGAAGAAACAGTTGCAACAGCATGTTGAGGAGGGCCTGGCTGCCGAGGGAGGGGTAGTTGGAGGGCCTGGCTGCCGAGGGAGGGGTAGCTGGAGGGCCTTGATGTGGAGATAGGGAGAAGGGAGATAGGGAGGGGGTGGTGACACAGAGAGCGATGGAGGAAGATACAGACGTGAGACTAACAAGGTAGCACAGCGATAGCGTCTTATTATGGAACATCAGTAGGACAGAACAAGTGACAGGTGTAACAGATGCATCCATCAACAGTACACCATCAAGTGTCACTGGAGAACAGCAGGACGGAGAGTTTTGGAGTCTAGTGCACTGGGCTGACACCAGGCAAGATACTGATCGGATGGTTGCATGTTGGGGGAGGAGAGGGAGGCAGCATCTACGGTGGAGTAAGAGGATATGTTGACAGTAACAGGGGAAGTGAAAGAGAGGGTTGGCGCGGACTGATTCCACCGTTGTGCCTGTGGTATGTTGGTTTGATGACACAGGCTGGGAGGCAGGGTAGAGCAGTGAGCGATAAGATTTTGAGGGAGAAGAGAAGGAGCGAAGGAGACAGTGGGAGGGAGGCTCAGACGGCGGAAGGGCGGCGGCTTAAGGTAAAACATATCCCCGTCATCAGGTGGTGTCTCCCCAGGCCGTTACCCGACACGCCACCCGACACCCGACACGGAGGGAGGCCTGGTGAGGGAGGGAGCAGGCGGGCCGGGAGGGCGGCCCTGACATACTAGGGTATTGTACAGAGATATAATGACTGCTACACAAGTATACTCACGCTGTCGCCTCCACACCACGACCTCGTTTGGGCCACTGACATCCGCACGAACACAACCCCCTCACTCCACCCACATCCACTCCCTGCACTCACGATCACCCACGTCCCCTCCCTGCACTCACGACCAGCACCCACGATCACCCACGTCCCCTCCCTGCACTCACGACCGAGTCCTGTTTATATTAACCACATGTGAACCAGCGAAGGTAAACACAATGGGAGGGAGCGCCCCACCCCACACCACCCACGGTCAGGCCCCGAGTGTCAGCCCAAGTTTTTGCAGATGAGGAACTTGCCCGGGATTCCCTGTGCACTGATTCTGCAGGTTCAGGAGAAAGCCGTGTTGATCAAGCAGGTGGGAAGAGAATGTTGCAGAAGACAGCCATGTTACAGCAGGGGGAGAAGGTCCAGCCAATAACTAACCATAAGTTAAGTCAGCAGCAAGACAGAGCTACACTACCCCAACACCCTTCCGTCCTTTCCTACATTTTGGGATTAAATACTTTTACAATTATTGCGGGTGACTTTACATGATGGCTGGTAACCTTTTTATATCTGACGTTAAAAGTGAACCTGTATGATTACGGTAAACACTTGAGACTGTTCACCGAGAGGACTACTCCTCTGAACGGTTCCCACACGATGGAGTGGAGGACAGCGCTAACGTCGCCATCCACTCCAGACCCTGAGAGAAGTAGTGCAGGAGGCTGTCGACATTCTCAACATACCAACAACAACGATAACCCGGTATAACAACCGTTACCCATAATGAAAAAAACAGTTAATTGCCTTTGAGGAGGAGGCTGTAGACTCGTACCTTCATAACGGTACATCCAGTGTTGAGTGATACGTTTCTATGATGCCGAAGTTAAACCGACGATATCAACACCACTTTCCAACCATACGTCCGCTGAGGAGACTGCCGCTCACCACGCACACAACTCAGGTAAGCTGGAATTGAGGTATTTATCTCGTCACAATGCTCATACGCGGATTGCGTATGAAAGCTCAGAGAGAGAAGGTTTTTTAGCGAATTACGAATGTGTGTCCAATATAATGAGGCAGACTGTGTGTCCTCCAATCATCGAGCCATCCGGATAACTGTCCTTAAAGAAGTTTATATCTCGCAGAACTCGACTATAGGGTGTGTGTGCCTAGATGACCGTGCTGACATGCCGGATGAACCACAGCTGCTGCGGCACGTGCTCGCCTTCATGATATTTCTGATGCAGACCATCACTCCCCAAGTCCTCCTGCATCACAAAGCATGCTGGCTGAGGTCCTCAGGTCTCCCGGGCACTGAACTCGTCTTATCCTTCAACATCAGAGTGGACATCAGAGACTGGCTTACCAGAAGAAAGCAGCGTCTAGTATTAAACGGCGAAGAATCAAATTCGCTAGACGTAACGAGTGGTGTGCCACAGGGGTCGGTCCTCGGCCCAATCTTTTTCATGATACACATAAATAACCTAGAACTCGGTCTCATATCCAAGATCTCCAAATTTGCTGACGATACTAAACTAGGAGGTAGAGCTGTAAAGAGGAGAGACTGCGAAATGATTCAAAGAGATCTTAACTTACTAGCAGAGTGGTCAGACACATGGCAAATGAAGTTTGATATAGACAGGTGTAGAGTTACGCACTCTGAAGACAAGAGTATACCTTACGACTACAAACTATTCGGAAACTCTCTAACTAAAGTAAATTAAGAAAAGGACCTTGGAGTTGTTGTTAGCAACAATCTGAAATACACTAAACAGTGTCAAGCAGCAAGTTAAAAAGGCAACCAAATGTTAGGTGTCATAGACGGGAACATAGATTACAAGACACTAGAAACAATTCTCACACTTTATGCTTCTCTTGTAAGACCAAAATTGAATATGAAGTCCAGTTTTGGTCCCCAAACTATAAAAAAAGAAGGAAGAATTAGAGCAAGTACAAAGACGCGCGACAAAATTGATCCCATCCTTTAGAAATCTGGAGTACGAAGAGAGGCTGAAACGATTGGATCTCTTCTCCCTTAAAAAACGTAGAAGTTCGCGGCAACTTAATCCAAGTGTTCAAAATTCTGAACAAGTTCGATAAAGTAAATCACGAACATCTTTTCCATGGGCTTCAACCCCCTGTATAATGTGCTGTTCGTGTCTATGAGGTGTATCTTTACCATCGTCTTAGCCAGAATAGAATTACAAGTGTTCCGTGTTGTCAACTCTCCTCCCCATCACCTCTCTTCAACCAACCCTTCCCGTTTGCCATCATGTTGCTTCCCTGTCTCTATCATGGGGACCACTGCGGTCAGGTCCCTCGTGAGGCGTGTGTGTGTCACCCAACACCTAAGAACCCGCTCTTGCGCCACCTGGTTGCCCTCCCCTACAGTGGACAAGTGACTGACCTGTATACTAGCCAGGGTCACTGGTCCACTCAGGCTGTTGAGACTGAGGTTGAGGGTGAGCGGTTCGCTTCCCTCAGGCGGGGGCGGCGGAGGGGCATCCTGGAAGGCCGGGCTGTGGGGGTCTGGCTGATGCAGGGCGGCGGTGGCCTTCTTCCCGAGGCCCGGCACGGCGCTCAGCTGGTTCCCAGACACGTCCTGTAGGCAAGAAAGGTCAGCTGTGTCATAGAACCGTAAAATGAATATATATATATTATCCCTGGGGATAGGGGAGAAAGAATACTTCCCACGTATTCCCTGCGTGTCGTAGAAGGCGACTAAAAGGGGAAGGAGCGGGGGGCTGGAAATCCTCTCCTCTCGTTTTTTTTTTCTTTAATTTTCCAAAAGAAAGAATAGAGAAGGGGGCCAGGTGAGGATATTCTCTCAAAGGCCCAGTCCTCTGTTCTTAACGCTACCTCGCTAACGCGGGAAATAGCGAATAGTTTGAAAGAAAAAAAAAAAAAAAAAAAATATATATATATATATATATATATATATATATATATATATATATATATATATATATATATATATATATATATATATATATAACAGGAGTTGTGGGAGTATGTGATAGAATGTAAGAAAGTAAATTCTCGATTAATATGGGTAAAATTGAAAGTTGATGGAGAGAGGTGGGTGATTATTGGTGCATATGCACCTGGGCATGAGAAGAAAGATCATGAGAGGCAAGTGTTTTGGGAGCAGCTGAATGAGTGTGTTAGCGGTTTTGATGCACGAGACCGGGATATAGTGATGGGTGATTTGAATGCAAAGGTGAGTAATGTGGCAGTTGAGGGAATAATTGGTATGCATGGGGTGTTCAGTGTTGTAAATGGAAATGGTGAAGAGCTTGTAGATTTATGTGCTGAAAAAGGACTGATGATTGGGAATACCTGGTTTAAAAAGCGAGATATACATAAGTATACTTATGTAAGTAGGAGAGATGGCCAGAGAGCGTTACTGGATTACGTGTTAATTGACAGGCGTGCGAAAGAGAGACTTTTGGATGTTAATGTGCTGAGAGGTGCAACTGGAGGGATGTCTGATCATTATCTTGTGGAGGCTAAGGTGAAGATTAGTATGGGTTTTCAGAAAAGAGGAGTGAATGTTGGGGTGAAGAAGGTGGTGAGAGTAAGTGAGCTTGGGAAGGAGACCTGTGTGGGGAAGTACCAGGAGAGACTGTGTACAGAATGGAAAAAGGTGAGAACAATGGAAGTAAGGGGAGTGGGGGAGGAATGGGATGTATTTAGGGAATCAGTGATGGATTGCGCAAAAGATGCTTGTGGCATGAGAAGAGTGGGAGGTGGGCTGTTTAGAAAGGGTAGTGAGTGGTGGGATGAAGAAGTAAGAGTATTAGTGAAAGAGAAGAGAGAGGCATTTGGACGATTTTTGCAGGGAAAAAATGCAATTGAGTGGGAGAAGTATAAAAGAAAGAGACAGGAGGTCAAGAGAAAGGTGCAAGAGGTGAAAAAAAAGGGCAAATGAGAGTTGGGGTGAGAGACTATCAGTAAATTTTAGGGAGAATAAAAAGATGTTCTGGAAGGAGGTAAATAGGGTGCGTAAGACAAGGGAGCAAATGGGAACTTCAGTGAAGGGCGTAAATGGGGAGGTGATAACAAGTAGTGGTGATGTGAGAAGGAGATGGAATGAGTATTTTGAAGGTTTGTTGAATGTGTCTGATGACAGAGTGGCAGATATAGGGTGTTTTGGTCGAGGTGGTGTG
This sequence comes from Panulirus ornatus, assembly GCF_036320965.1. NCBI lineage: Eukaryota > Metazoa > Arthropoda > Malacostraca > Decapoda > Palinuridae > Panulirus > Panulirus ornatus. The sequence continues at coordinate 19,526,210 of NC_092253.1, forward strand.
CAAAGTGAGAGGGTTAGGGAAAATGATTTGGTAAACAGAGAAGAGGTAGTAAAAGCTTTGCGGAAGATGAAAGCCGGCAAGGCAGCAGGTTTGGATGGTATTGCAGTGGAATTTATTAAAAAAGGGGGTGACTGTATTGTTGACTGGTTGGTAAGGTTATTTAATGTATGTATGACTCATGGTGAGGTGCCTGAGGATTGGCGGAATGCGTGCATAGTGCCATTGTACAAAGGCAAAGGGGATAAGAGTGAGTGCTCAAATTACAGAGGTATAAGTTTGTTGAGTATTCCTGGTAAATTATATGGGAGGGTATTGATTGAGAGGGTGAAGGCATGTACAGAGCATCAGATTGGGGAAGAGCAGTGCGGTTTCAGAAGTGGCAGAGGATGTGTGGATCAGGTGTTTGCTTTGAAGAATGTATGTGAGAAATACTTAGAAAAGCAAATGGATTTGTATGTAGCATTAATGGATCTGGAGAAGGCATGATAGAGTTGATAGAGATGCTCTGTGGAAGGTATTAAGAATATATGGTGTGGGAGGCAAGTTGTTAGAAGCAGTGAAAAGTTTTTATCGAGGATGTAAGGCATGTGTACGTGTAGGAAGAGAGGAAAGTGATTGGTTCTCAGTGAATGTAGGTTTGCGGCAGGGGTGTGTGATGTCTCCATGGTTGTTTAATTTGTTTATGGATGGGGTTGTTAGGGAGGTAAATGCAAGAGTCCTGGAAAGAGGGGCAAGTATGAAGTCTGTTGGGGATGAGAGAGCTTGGGAAGTGAGTCAGTTGTTGTTCGCTGATGATACAGCGCTGGTGGCTGATTCATGTGAGAAACTGCAGAAGCTGGTGACTGAGTTTGGTAAAGTGTGTGAAAGAAGAAAGTTAAGAGTAAATGTGAATAAGAGCAAGGTTATTAGGTACAGTAGGGTTGAGGGTCAAGTCAATTGGGAGGTGAGTTTGAATGGAGAAAAACTGGAGGAAGTGAAGTGTTTTAGATATCTGGGAGTGGATCTGTCAGCGGATGGAACCATGGAAGCGGAAGTGGATCATAGGGTGGGGGAGGGGGCGAAAATTCTGGGAGCCTTGAAGAATGTGTGGAAGTCGAGAACATTATCTCGGAAAGCAAAAATGGGTATGTTTGAAGGAATAGTGGTTCCAACAATGTTGTATGGTTGCGAGGCGTGGGCTATGGATAGAGTTGTGCGCAGGAGGGTGGATGTGCTGGAAATGAGATGTTTGAGGACAATGTGTGGTGTGAGGTGGTTTGATCGAGTAAGTAACGTAAGGGTAAGAGAGATGTGTGGAAATAAAAAGAGCGTGGTTGAGAGAGCAGAAGAGGGTGTTTTGAAATGGTTTGGGCACATGGAGAGAATGAGTGAGGAAAGATTGACCAAGAGGATATATGTGTCGGAGGTGGAGGGAACGAGGAGAAGAGGGAGACCAAATTGGAGGTGGAAAGATGGAGTGAAAAAGATTTTGTGTGATCGGGGCCTGAACATGCAGGAGGGTGAAAGGAGGGCAAGGAATAGAGTGAATTGGAGCGATGTGGTATACAGGGGTTGACGTGCTGTCAGTGGATTGAATCAAGGCATGTGAAGCGTCTGGGGTAAACCATGGAAAGCTGTGTAGGTATGTATATTTGCGTGTGTGGACGTGTGTATGTACATGTGTATGGGGGGGGGGGGTGGGGCCATTTCTTTCGTCTGTTTCCTTGCGCTACCTCGCAAACGCGGAAGACAGCGACAAAGTATAAAGAAAAAAAAAAAAAAATATATATATATATATATATATATATATATATATATATATATATATATATATATATATATATATATATATATATATATATATATTTCATACTTGTTCGCCGTTTCCCGCTTCATCGAGATAGCGGCACCAACAAACGAAGAAAGACTTCATTCGCTCACATCTACTCTCTAGCCGTTACGAGCAATGCACTAAAACCACAGCCTTCTATCCACAACCAGGTCCCATAGACCTTTCCATGGCTTCCCCCGGTTGCTTCATACGTTTTGGTCCAGTCCACAGACAGCACGTTGCCCCCTGTATATCCCACTGTTACAGTTCACTCTATCCACTGCATACCTTTCACCCTCCTGCATGTTCAAGCCCTGAACTCTCAAAATCTGTTAAACTCCAACCTTTCATTTCCAATCTGTTCTCCCCCTTCTCCTTGTACCCTCTATTGCCGACCCATATATCCACTTTGTCAACCTCTCCTCACTCATTCTCTCAACATGTCCAAACCATTTCATCACAACCTCTTCAGGTCTCTCAAACCACATACTTTTTATTACCACACATCTATTCTTATCTTTCATTATTTCCTATATCAACCCTCCTCACACCACATAATATCTTCAGACATTTTATTTCCAACACATTCACCCTCGTCCATCCATTTTCATCTATAGCCCATGCCTCGCATTCGCACAACGACACTGGGACTACTGTACCTTCAAATATACCCTTTTTCACACTTCCAGACGGTGAACTATTTTTCCCACACATTCCTCAATGCTCCCAGAACCTTCACCCTCTCACGAACCCTGCGAGTTTCTCAAGGTCCATACATGAAACATTACAAGTCCATTGTTTACGTATTTCTGACACACGTTCCTCAGCGCAAACACCTGAGCCACACATCCTGTACTGCTTCTGAAACCCTCTCAATCACCACTTTCCCATACAACTCGATAAACTTATTCCCCTGCGTCAGGCGAACAAGACTACGTCAGTCGAGCCAGACTGCGTCAGTAAAGCCAGACTGCGTCAGGGGAGCCAGACTGCGTCAGTAAAGCCAGACTGCGTCAGTAAAGCCAGACTGCGTCAGTAAAGCCAGAGTGCGTCAGTAAAGCCAGACTGCGTCAGTAAAGCCAGACTGCGTCAGTAAAGCCAGACTGCGTCAGTGAAGCCAGACTGCGTCAGTAAAGCCAGACTGTGTCAGAGGAGCCAGACTGCGTCAGTAAAGCTAGACTGCGTCAGTAAAGCCAGACTGCGTCAGGGGAGTCAGCCTGCGTCAGTGAAGCCAGCCTGCGTCAGTGAAGCCAGACTGCGTCAGTGAAGCCAGACTGCGTCAGGGGAGCCAGGCTGCGTCAGTGAAGCCAGACTGCGTCAGGGGAGGCAGATGGAGACAGAGGTACTCACCAGAGTCCGGAGAGTCTCCATGGTAACCAGTTCGGGGGCGTCAGTGATGCGGTTGTGGGCGGCCCGGAGATGGGCCAGGGCTGGGAGGCCGCCCACACCCACGCCCACGCCCACCAGCCGGTTGTATGATACGTCTAACTCCACCAGTCTGTGCCACACAAACCAAACCATACCAGCATTAACATCAACCACACTCTATCAACGCTCAACAACCGTAACATAATTATCTCTAATATCAATCTAATCTTATTTTGGATTAATAATTTATCTCTAATATCAATCTAATCTTATTTTCGATTAATAATTTATCTCTAATATCAATCTAATCTTATTTTGGATTAATAAATTATCTCTAATATCAATCTAATCTTATTTTCGATTAATAATTTATCTCTAATATCAATCTAATCTTATTTTCGATTAATAATTTATCTCTAATATCAATCTAATCTTATTTTGGATTAACAAATTATCTCTAATATCATCTAATCTTATTTTGGATTAATAAATTATCTCCAATATCAATCTAATCTTATTTTGGATTAATAAATTATCTCTAATATCATCTAATCTTATTTTGGATTAATAAATTATCTCCAATATCAATCTAATCTTATTTTGGATTAATAAATTATCTCTAATATCCTCTAATCTTATTTTGGATTAATAAATTATCTCTAATATCAATCTAATCTTATTTTGGATTAATAAATTATCTCTAATATCATCTAATCTTATTTTGGATTAATAAATTATCTCCAATATCAATCTAATCTTATTTTGGATTAATAAATTATCTCTAATATCATCTAATCTTATTTTGGATTAATAAATTATCTCTAATATCATCTAATCTTATTTTGGATTAATAAATTATCTCTAATATCAATCTGATCTTATTTGGATTAATAAATTATCTCCAATATCAATCTAATCATTTCCTGGATTAATAAATTATCTCTAATATCAATCTGATCTTATTTGGATTAATAAATTATCTCCAATATCAATCTAATCATTTCCTGGATTAATAAATTATCTCTAATATCAATCTGATCTTATTTGGATTAATAAATTATCTCCAATATCAATCTAATCATTTCCTGGATTAATAAATTATCTCTAATATCAATCTAATCTTATTCTGGATTAATAAATTATATCTAATATCAATATAATCACATCTTGAATCAATAAATCATCTCTAATATCAATCTAATCATATCTTGGATTAGTCTAATCATCTCTGGGATCAATTTGGAGAACAGACTAGATATCTCTGTAAAACAATTAAGTAAATCATTTAATAACAATAAAATAGTTTACCAAAATTGATATTACAGAAATCATGCATACTGTGCGAGACAACAGAATTGCCAGACCTGATGCTTGGCGGGTCCTTACGTGTGACCAGTGGTGGGCTGACCCGTGGCGGGTGCTTACGTGTGACCAGTGGTGGGCTGACCTGTGACGGGTGCTTACGTGTGACCAGTGGTGGGCTGACCTGTGGCGGGTGCTTACGTGTGACCAGTGGTGGGCTGGCCTGAGGCGTGTGCTTACGTGTGACCAGTGGTGGGCTGACCTGTGGCGGTTCCTCACGTGTGACCAGTGGTGGGCTGACCTGTGGCGGGTCCTCACGTGTGACCAGTGGTGGGCTGACCTGTGACGGGTCCTTACATGTGACCAGTGGTGGGCTGACCTGTGGCGGGTCCTTACGTGTGACCAGTGGTGGGCTGGCCTGAGGCGTGTGCTTACGTGTGACCAGTGGTGGGCTGACCTGTGGCGGGTCCTTACATGTGACCAGTGGTGGGCTGACCTGTGGCGGGTCCTTACGTGTGACCAGTGGTGGGCTGGCCTGAGGCGCGTCCTTACGTGTGACCAGTGGTGGGCTGACCTGTGGCGGGTGCTTACGTGTGGTAGGCTGACCTGTGGCGGGTGCTTACGTGTGACCAGTGGTGGGCTGACCTGTGGCAGGTCACTTCTGCCTGTACTGTAAACATTGAACGTTGACGCGAAGGTGAATGCTTTTCCGTGAATGATTTTTTGATGGTCGAGAAAGATGGTTTAGCGATAAAAGCAGACGTTCTCGCCGAACTAAACAAGTGTTCAACTGTCCCGAGATTTCAAGTGTATTGATCTTTCTGCTACATGATGTCTGGCAGCCATCACTCGTGTGTTTGTATCGAAGAGACGCCTATGAATCTCTGGTGAATCTATATAAACATCAGCACCATCCCTGACCTTGAACATAAACCGAAGTGAAATGAATGAATTCGTTAAGCAATGTTGATGGCAGACGTGAGAGCTCTGTTGGCTAGTACATACAATGGCTGATTTACCAATGGTGTGGAAACAAGTGTAACTTGAGGGTGTGTGTGTGTGTGTTAATTGATCACTCACGGATTTTCTAACTTGTCGGTGAAGTTAGGAGGATAATCGGTACGGTAATGAAGATATTTTTACAAATATAAATCCGTCATTATCTACAATAACCAGGAGATGTATGAGAAGCTCTGTCAGGTAGAGTGTGAAGAAGGTTACGTTTAAAATGAACAGGAATAAACGAGGTGAACTATGTAATACGTGAACCAATGAACGGACAAGCCATCCAGTCGTTTCATTACCGGGTCCAAAACTGGAACAACTTGATTCATTTCTACGTCAGACGTCAACTTCATACTTCCATGGTCTCTTGATGTGTTTAGACACGTCTGCCAGTAAACAAGATGTTCCTCATTACACTGGTGTTCCTCTTCGTTATGTGACTGTGTATCCCATGCAAGAAGCATATATATATATATATATATATATATATATATATATATATATATATATATATATATATATATATATATATATATACGGCTGGAACTCCTCCTCTCTCATTATTTTTTTAATTTTCCAAAAGAAGGAACAGAGAAGGGGGCCAGGTGAGGATATTCCCTCAAAGGCCCAGTCCTCTGTTCTTAACGCTACCTCGCTAACGCGGGAAATGGCGAATAGTTTGAAAGAAAAAAAAAAAAAATATATATATATATATATATATATATATATATATATATATATTTTTTTTTTTTTTCTTTTTTGCTTTGTCGCTGTCTCCCGCGTTTGCGAGGTAGCGCAAGGAAACAGACGAAAGAAATGGCCCAACCCACCCCCATACACATGTATATACATACGTCCACACACGCAAATATACATACCTACACAGCTTTCCATGGTTTACCCCAGACGCTTCACATGCCTTGATTCAATCCACTGACAGCACGTCAACCCCGGTATACCACATCGCTCCAATTCACTCTATTCCTTGCCCTCCTTTCACCCTCCTGCATGTTCAGGCCCCGATCACACAAAATCTTTTTCACTCCATCTTTCCACCTCCAATTTGGTCTCCCTCTTCTCCTCGTTCCCTCCACCTCCGACACATATATCCTCTTGGTCAATCTTTCCTCACTCATTCTCTCCATGTGACCAAACCATTTCAAAACACCCTCTTCTGCTCTCTCAACCACGCTCTTTTTATTTCCACACATCTCTCTTACCCTTACGTTACTTACTCGATCAAACCACCTCACACCACACATTGTCCTCAAACATCTCATTTCCAGCACATCCATCCTCCTGCGCACAACTCTATCCATAGTCCACGCCTCGCAACCATACAACATTGTTGGAACCACTATTCCTTCAAACACACCCATTTTTGCTTTCCGAGATAATGTTCTCGACTTCCACACATTCTTCAAGGCTCCCAGAATTTTCGCCCCCTCCCCCACCCTATGATCCACTTCCGCTTCCATGTTTCCATCCGCTGCCAGATCCACTCCCAGATATCTAAAACACTTCACTTCCTCCAGTTTTTCTCCATTCAAACTCACCTCCCAATTGATTTGACCCTCAACCCTACTGTACCTAATAACCTTGCTCTTATTCACATTTACTCTTAACTTTCTTCTTTCACACACTTTACCAAACTCAGTCACCAGCTTCTGCAGTTTCTCACATGAATCAGCCACCAGCGCTGTATCAACAGCGAACAACAACTGACTCACTTCCCAAGCTCTCTCATCCCCAGCAGACTTCATCCTTGCCCCTCTTTCCAAAACTCTTGCATTTACCTCCCTAACAACCCCATCCATAAACAAATCAAACAACCATGGAGACATCACACACCCCTGCCGCAAACCTACATTCACTGAGAACCAATCACTTTCCTCTCTTCCTACACGTACACATGCCTTACATCCTCGATAAAAACTTTTCACTGCTTCTAACAACTTGCCTCCCATACCATATATTCTTAATACCTTCCACAGAGCATCTCTATCAACTCTATCATATGCCTTCTCCAGATCCATAAATGCTACATACAAATCCATTTGCTTTTCTAAGTATTTCTCACATACATTCTTCAAAGCAAACACCTGATCCACACATCCTCTACCACTTCTGAAACCACACTGCTCTTCCCCAATCTGATGCTCTGTACATGCCTTCACCCTCTCAATCAATACCCTCCCATACAATTTGCCAGGAATACTCAACAAACTTATACCTCTGTAATTTGAGCACTCACTCTTATCCCCTTTGCCTTTGTACAATGGCACTATGCACGCATTCCGCCAATCCTCAGGCACCTCACCATGAGTCATACATACATTAAATAACCTTACCAACCAGTCAACAATACAGTCACCCCCTTTTTTAATAAATTCCACTGCAATACCATCCAAACCTGCTGCCTTGCCGGCTTTCATCTTCCGCAAAGCTTTTACTACCTCTTCTCTGTTTACCAAATCATTTTCCCTAACCCTCGCACTTTGCACACCACCTCGACCAAAACACCCTATATCTGCCACTCTATCAATCAAACACATTCAACAAACCTTCAAAATACTCACTCCATCTCCTTCTCACATCACCACTACTTGTTATCACCTCCCCATTTGCGCCCTTCATTGAAGTTCCCATTTGCTCCCTTGTCTTACGCACTTTATTTACCTCCTTCCAGAGCATCTTTTTATTCTCCCTAAAATTTAATGATACTCTCTCACCCCAACTCTCATTTGCCCTTTTTTTCACCTCTTGCACCTTTCTCTTGACCTCCTGTCTCTTTCTTTTATACGTCTCCCACTCAATTTCATTTTTTCCCTGCAAAAATCGTCCAAATGCCTCTCTCTTCTCTTTCACTAATACTCTTACTTCTTCATCCCACCACTCACTACCCTTTCTAATCAACCCACCTCCCACTCTTCTCATGCCACAAGCATCTTCTGCGCAATCCATCACTGATTCCCTAAATACATCCCATTCCTCCCCCACTCCCCTTACTTCCATTGTTCTCACCTTTTTCCATTCTGTACTCAGTCTCTCCTGGTACTTCCTCACACAAGTCTCCTTCCCAAGCTCACTTACTCTCACCACCCTCTTCACCCCAACATTCACTCTTCTTTTCTGGAAACCCATACAAATCTTCACCTTAGCCTCCACAAGATAATGATCAGACATCCCTCCAGTTGCACCTCTCAGCACATTAACATCCAAAAGTCTCTCTTTCGCGCGCCTGTCAATTAACACGTAATCCAGTAACGCTCTCTGGCCATCTCTCCTACTTATATATATATATATATATATATATATATATATATATATATATATATATATATATATATATATATATATATATATATACCTCCGTAGTCCCAGCGTGTCGTAGAAATCGACTAAAACGGGAAGCGGAGATCTGGAAATCCTCCCCTCCAGCTTTCACTTTTCCGAAAAGAAGGAACAGAGAAGGGGGCCAAGTGTGGATTTTTCCTTCTAAGGCTCAGTCCTCTGTTCTTGATACTACCTCGCTAAAGCCCCCTCACGTACCTGGTGAGCCTGGCGAGGGTGTGTGGGAGGAGGCGTGGGTGCTGACGTACCTGATGAGCCTGGTGAGGGCGTGTGGGAGGAGGCGTGGGTGCTGACGTACCTGGTGAGCCTGGTGAGGGCGCGTGGGTGCTGACGTACCTGGTGAGCCTGTTGAGGGCGTGTGAGAGGAGTCATGGGTGCTGATGTACCTGATGAGCCTGGTGAGGGCGTGTGGGTGCTGACGTATCTGATGAGCCTGTTGAGGGCGTGTGAGATGAGGCGTGGGTGCTGACGTACCTGGTGAGCCTGGTGAGGGCGTGTGGGAGGAGGCGTGGGTGCTGACGTACCTGGTGAGCCTGGTGAGGGCGTGTGGGAGGAGGCGTGGGTGCTGACGTACCTGATGAGCCTGGTGAGGGCGTGTGGGAGGAGGCGTGGGTGCTGACGTACCTGGTGAGCCTGGTGAGGGCGTGTGGGTGCTGACGTACCTGGTGAGCCTGTTGAGGGCGTGTGAGAGGAGTCATGGGTGCTGATGTACCTGATGAGCCTGGTGAGGGCGTGTGGGTGCTGACGTATCTGATGAGCCTGTTGAGGGCGTGTGAGATGAGGCGTGGGTGCTGACGTACCTGGTGAGCCTGGTGAGGGCGTGTGGGGGGAGGCGTGGGTGCTGACGTACCTGGTGAGCCCTGTGAGGGACGTGTGGGAGGAGGCGTGGATGCTGACGTACCTGGTGAGCCTGGTGAGGGCGTGTGGGAGGAGGCGGAGGTAGTTGTGGCTGAGGTAGAGGCGCGTCAGGCCAGGCAGGGTCAGGAGGCAGCTCGGGAACTCGTGTAGTCTGTTGCGGGCGAGGACGACCACCTGCAGGGGTAGGCTCAGGCTATACACCGTCCTGGCTGTAGTGAACACATAGCCCAGCTGTGTAGGCTGCCGCTAAGCTACGGTCTGGGTCATGTGTTGGACAGTGAGGCTATTCTACAGCTGACAGTGTTGTCAACTGGGCTACTGTGTCGCCTGGAACAGCGAAGGAGTCTGGATCTTCAGTGTAGTCTGGATATGCAGAGCGAGGGACGACATCATAGTCTGGGACAGTACTGGAGTTTCGGGCTACAGGGAAGTCGGGAACAACAGAAAGTCAGGCGCTACAATGTAGCAAGATAGAGACGCTCAACTGTTGCACTGTAGTCAGGCGCTACAATGAAGCAAGATAGAGATGCTCAACTGTTGCACTGTAGTCTGGGGCTACAATGTAGCAAGATAGAGACACTCAACTGTTTTACTGTAGTCTGGGGCTACAATGTAGCAAGATAGAGACGCTCAACTGTTGCACTGTAGTCTGGGGCTACATGAGGTCTAGACTTTACGATAACCTGAATTTCAATTGTCGTTGCACGTGGACTACGAGGGCTACATTGTAGCCTAAGGCTACATACACTCCGTCCTTGCTAACAGCTACACTATCGTCTCATGCCGCAGCTCACCCCGGGACTACACACTGGCACTACAGTGAGGTCTAAGCTACAATGTAGCCGAAGTTAGGATGTAGTCTGGGCCACCAACGTTCCGGTGCGAGACTGGGGTACGTGAGGAAGTTGTAGCCTTGAGGTACTGTCTCGGGTAAACAGACATTATAACACGGCTGGGGTCAGGATGTGGGTAGCCTGGAGGAGGCTACACCGTCAGACTACAGAATGTCTACCTCGCTACACCGTCAGACTACATTAGAATGTCTACCTCGCTACACTGTCAGACTACAGAATGTCTACCTCGCTACACCGTCAGACTACAGAATGTCTACCTCGCTACACCGTCAGACTACAGAATGTCTACCTCGCTACACCGTCAGGCTACAGAATGTCTACCTCGCTACACCGTCAGACTACAGAATGTCTACCTCGCTACACCGTCAGACTACAGAATGTTTACCTCGCTACACCGTCAGACTACATTAGAATGTCTACCTCGCTACACCGTCAGACTACAGAATGTCTACCTCGCTACACCGTCAGACTACATAATGTCTACCTCGCTACACAGTTGGGATGTACAAGAAGCTCGGTCTACAGCATAAAGATACACGACTTAACATTTTGCATCAACTTCACGTGATCACATCAGAACTACAAGAATATAATATGATGGAAAATATCAAGAAAATATTTTGAATAGGAACGAAAAGCGTAGAATTTCAAACTAATTATCTCGGTAAATTTAGATGAACATTGCTTAATTATGATGATGCTATGCTTAATGATGATATGTTATGCAGATGATGAGGATGTTATGCTATGCTTAATGATGTTATGCTATGCTTAATGATGTTATGCTATGCTTAATGATGATATGTTATGCAGATGATGAGGATGTTATGCTATGCTTAATGATGTTATGCTATGCTTAATGATATGATGTTATGCAGATGATGAGGATGTTATGCTATGCTTAATGATGTTATGCTATGCTTAATGATGTTATGCTATGCTTAATGATGATATGTTATGCAGATGATGAGGATGTTATGCTATGCATAATGATGTTATGCTATGCTTAATGATGATATGTTATGCACATGATGAGGATGTTATGCTATGCATAATGATGTTATGCTATGCTTAATGATGTTATGCTATGCTTAATGATGATATGTTATGCACATGATGAGGATGTTATGCTATGCTTAATGATGATATGTTATGCAGATGATGAGGATGTTATGCTATGCTTAATGATGTTATGCTATGCTTAATGATGTTATGCTATGCTTAATGATGATATGTTATGCAGATGATGAGGATGTTATGCTATGCTTAATGATGTTATGCTATGCTTAATGATGTTATGCTATGCTTAATGATGATATGTTATGCACATGATGAGGATGTTATGCTATGCTTAATGATGTTATGCTATGCTTAATGATGATATGTTATGCACATGATGAGGATGTTATGCTGAGCTTAATGACGTTAATATTATGCTATGCTTAATGATAATGACGTTGGTATACTATCTAGAGGAGGAAGATGTTATGCTAAACAGATGATGATATTACACTTAAGTATCATCCAACATTCATTGGTCTTAATTCACTCATAAGTCTAACATTGATATGAGGCGACCTCATTACGGTCGTGAGGAGAGTAGTGAGTCATCAGGTTCTTTTCTAAAGTGACGCAAAAATGCGTACGAATGATCTGCGTCAAAATAAATGATCCATAATACTCGTACCTTCTTAAACTGATCATGAAGAAAACAAACTGTGACATATTTCCCATCAACTCTGGAGATGCCACCTTCTTGTGAAGACGTTTCCCATCAGACAACAACACTTCCCAAACCAGTTGCCAGGCCTCAAGCTTGGTTGGCTCTAACAGTGTTAGCAACACTCTCAGACGGAACCATGTTGTACGGCTACAAAGGTTGTGGTTGTAAAGTGTGTGTGCGTGTCGGTGTAATTGTAGTACAGTGTGTGTGTGTGTGTGTGTGTGTGTGTGGGTGTAGTTGTTGTTCAGTGTGTGTACGTAAGTGCAGTTGTAGTACAGTGTGTGTGTGTGTACGTCAGTGTAGGGATAGTGTTGACAAACCTGGAGTTGCTGGAAGTGTCTGAGGTGATGGAGGCCACCCAGGCTCCTGCTGAACGAGGCCGGCCTTACTACGCCGCCGCCTGTCTCCTCCGCCTCCTCGCCGCCAGTGTCAGACCCGGTCTCACTCTCCTCAACACCTGACGAGCTGCTATGGTCATAACTACACAACCCCTCACTCTTGCCTTTCTGTGTCCCTCCCTCAGCTGTCTTGCTCACCACCTCAGCAAGTGACGTTCGTCCAGGTGGGCTTCTTACACCAGTATCACTCGTGGTTGTTGGTCTCTTGATAGCAGCAGCAGGACCAGCAGCCACGTCGTTTTTCAGAGAAAGTCCCTCGCTCTTTGCTCTCCGAAAACGGAGTTTAGCTTGAAGCTCCTCGGCAATACTCTCCCATACCGGACTCAGTTTCGATGGCAGCCTCGAGTTAGTGCTTGGGATTATCTGGAAATCCGACGATGCTGATTTCAACAATTTCGTGTTCTTTCTGACGTTGAGTTTCTCCTCTTTTTGGTCAACCTTGTGAAATTCCTCGTCTACAGGGTCCGAGGGAAGTCCAGAGTCGCCACTCAAGCCGTCCTCATCCCCCAGTAGCGTAGACTTGCTGCCGGCTTGGTGACGCACGTCATCCCCTCTGACAGGAGTCCGCGGCCGACCACTGGAAGCCTCACGACACTCAAGATGAACCTGACGACGCCGGCGTTCCCTCCTCCTTCTATGACGTCCTGTCTGGCGCCTTCTGGAGGCTGAGCGGGGCGCGGTTGTCAGCAGGTTGTGGGAGAGATTAATCCTCGTCAGGTGGAGGCTGGAAAAGAGACTGGTGGGGAGCCGCTCCAAATGTCTGCCAGACAGGTCCACTTCGGTCGTCCTGCATCTGTCTCCAGCTGCCAATGACACTCCTGCTGCTGCTGCTGCTGTTGTTGTTGTCGGCTGCCGAAGAGAAAAAATATATGAGAAGAAAATAGAAAAAATGTACAAGAACAACACCATCAACAAGCGAATGCTATACATGTATAGGGGTCAACCTCAGCACTCATTTTCGGCACACCTGATAATGATTGTCACTACATCCAACCAGGTCAAAGACCATGTCCACTACACTTTCAACCTTCATCAGACCCTCGACACCACTAGGCTTTACTAAACATGCTTGACCTGATCGATGCGGGGTCAGGTCAAACACATCTTCACTATAACAGGACTAAGGTGGTGTTGATTGTTGAAAAGAAAAGTATACAGCAAAAACGGAGGAAGACTCGATCAAAACCTCTTTTCGTAAACCATATCCAAAATATTTTCTTATCGGTGAAAGCGAATCAAAACATCGTTTCGTTACAGACTTTAGGTGACGCGTCCCTGTTCTGTAGTGCACAGTTCCCACTCTAGTCGGTCCATCGCAGTAGTCGGTGAGGGAGCGACTTCCCCGTCTTGTCATATCAACAGCAGTGTCCCTCAAGGTTCTGTCTTGTCACCTACTTCCTTTTATCTCTCCACAAGTGATGTCTCTCTTCATCATGTAACTCTATTCACTCTTTAAGTTGATGATTCCATTCTACATCAACTGACTTCCTCCTCCTCAGTCTTACACTTGTTCTCTTTCTCGCACTGAACGTATCTTCTCTCTTAATCCTGACCTGCGGAGCAACGTGGAATGAGGAAGTAATAACCTCCTTAAATTCAACATTACAAAATACAGTGTCTACCATCATCTCTCTCTCTAAATGTCACCCTTTTCCTCTGTTCAGTACCAATGCACCTCAAATCATCCCTACATAAGATAAATATGTTGGGTTCAGCCATATCCTGGAAATCCCACATATTCATCATAACAAGATTTGCTTACAAAACGTTACATGTATAGATGCCGGAGTCAATGTCCTCGTGAGCAGGGGTTTCATATCTACAAGAATTTTATCCGGCCAAGTGTTGAGTGCTGCTGGCATATTTGGGTGGCTCTTCTTCCACCTTTCCATAAGCCAGTGGAATCAAAACCCATCCTTCTCACTCATTCTCCAGCATCACTTCAACCAACCATCTATCTCAAGCCGAGGTGTTGCTCCCTTATCCCAGTTGTATAACGTCTGCCAACGGACTTACAGTATTTGCGAGTACCTTCCCACGATGGACTGGACCCCTGGCACGCATCTACTGCTATGATGATAATATTCTCCAGTTAATACAAACGCAAAGCTTCCCTGATGAAGGATTCCGGGATTCTAACTGGTGTATATAGGTTCTCAAATTACCTCTGTCTATGTTACCTCCTGTACAGGAGGAGACAACGTCACTTCCAGCATAGGCCAGTACTGTCAACACAAGAGAGAAGAGCGTCACCTCCGGTGTGGAACCAGATGCAACATGATACAATGAAGGTTATCCTGTTATAAGTGAGAGGGACCTGGTGGTTGACTGACTCCCATATGGAGGGAGGGACACCAGGCTGTACGAGTGAGGCTCAGTTTCAATTCACAAAAGATAATTATCAGTGAACAAGAAATAAATGCGTGAATTTGTGAGGAAACAATTCTAACGTGAAGTAAACACTTCTCCAGTTTTAAGGTTGTAGTACTGGAATGATCAACCACCACAAGTTGTCAATACCAAGATTATCAATGCCATTGAATCGCGGCTCGAGAGACACCTCAGTGATGGTAATCATCATGTACCCAGCCGCGCTGGGAAAGATATATACTCAGTCAGGCTACGTAACCACAACATCAATTCGTCTTTTCTCATTCGAGCAGCATCTGGCCAGTTTCCCGCTGCTGCGCTGCTTGAAGTATAATTTCTAATCCACACTTTCCTATAACATTTCCAGGGCAGTATATCCTATATATGGTTTATGGTGGTCCTTCCTACTTTTTCCTGCAGCTTGTTGTTGCCTGACGGGGTGGTGGGTGGAGGCTCCTTTTGCTTCACCATCCTGGTTGTGACTAATAAACATATGGAAATCTAGATAACATTACCGTCTGTCCCCTGACAGTTAACCTCGTCATCATAATGCATCAGTTGTCAACACCCCACACCTCGCTGCCGACCTCCCGCATGCCTCTCACTACGACCTACACCTCCCCCTCTCACTACAACCTACACCTCCCCCTCTCACTACAACCTACACCTCCCCCTCTCACTACAACCTACACCTCCCCCTCTCACTACAACCTACACCTCCCCCTCTCACTACAACTTACACCTCCCCCTCTCACTACAACCTACACCTCCCCCTCTCACTACAACCTACACCTCCCCCTCTCACTACAACCTACACCTCCCCCTCTCACTACAACCTACACCTCCCCCTCTCACTACAACTTACACCTCCCCCTCTCACTACAACCTACACCTCCCCCTCTCACTAATACCTGCACCTCCCTTTCTCACTCCCTGCGGTACACATCCCCTAAAACCATGCAGCTCTTCCTCCTCCTCCTCCCAAACCTGCATCCCCTCCCTGAGGACCTACAGCTCCCACTCCCTACAACACCTCACCTCATGCAAGCTCTCCCTTCTTCAGGATCCAGCAGTTTCCCCTCCTAAGCCCTGTAGCGGGAGCCTCCTACAACAATTTGGCTCTTCTCTGTGAGAGTTCAGCCCCGGGGAAGGAGTTCAGAGTATCCTACTTTTCGTGTTCACACTTTTCTACAGAATTTCTATGGCAGTATACCCTCCCCATACTATATGGTGTTTATTCGTTCTCGTCGGCTGTTGACCCGGAGGAACTGGTTGATGGGGAAGGACCCTCTGCGTTACCATCCTGTTTCTACTACACATAAGATCACGACCTCAGATAACCTCGCCATAGACCATCAGTCTCCCGTTATCTGTCCTCCCCACATATTCCTGTGCACTGAGCACCACCTCCTCCCTCACCCTTATTCTGTTCCCTCCTCCCACACCCTAAAGCACCACCCCCTGCCACACCCTAGCCCCAAACCCCTGAGGACGCCGGGTCAGGCCGCCTCACTCACCATATACTTGAGGATGCCCCGTCGGGAGGCCCGCTTGCCCGTCTGGCCTTCCATGACCTCCGCTGTTCCTCCTCACATCACAAAATGTGCAGCTTCAACGCTCCCTCGCCTTCCTCCAATATATTCATCCTGGTTGATCTATCACGAGTTCTACACTTTGTGTTGTGGTAACCACCGGGAAGTATGATCACTATCGTTCATTCCTCAGGACACAAGCCCACGACTCCTCGGCCCAGCAAGGTCTGCCCAAGGCTGAGACAACGTAGCTGACAATGCCAGCATCACCGAAGCCAAACCTACACTGAATTACCATACGTGGGCGCACCTACTGTACGTGGGCGCGCCTAACATAGGTGGGCGCGCCTGCGTGATCATCTCAAATGAGGTTATTAAAGAAGCCGAGCGTGACACCTTAACGGGATCACACCTGGTTATCTACATACAGTCAGGTGGGTGACAGTAAGGACGGTGAACGTCTAGGACCCCGTCCTGCCATCTACACACAGCTTGTTGGGTGACAGTAGGGACGGGACGGTCACCCCGTCCTGCCGTCTGTCCTACCGTCCCATCACACGTCAGACAACATCACATGAGAGGACAGGTGTCTGGACCGCAGTGTACGCGTGTTGAGGTTCCCAGGACGCGTGGCAAACCACACGCCACGTCTGTGGTGCGTCATGCTGGCTGGATCTTCTCCGGGCGCCTCCCTCAGTGACGCTACCGTTGTCTCCCCAGCCACCAGGGCACCTCCTTCCCTACTCATCAGCCACCGGGGGACCTCCTCCTCTCTCCTGCCTTCCCCATCAGGCACTAGGGCAGAAGGAGTACCAGGCGCGGCAGGATCAAACTGAGGGGGACCAGGCGGGGCAGGATCAGACTGAGGGAGACCAGGAGGGGCAGGATCAGACTGAGGGGGACCAGGCGGGGCAGGATCAGACTGAGGGGGACCAGGAGGGGCAGGATCAGGCTGAGGGGGACCAGGAGGGGCAGATCAGACTAGGGGGACCAGCGGGGCAGGATCAGACTGAGGGGGACCAGGGGGGCAGGATCAGACTGAGGGGAACCAGGAGGGGCAGGATCAGACTGAGGGGGACCAGGCGGGGCAGGATCAGACTGAGGGGGACCAGGAGGGCAGGATCAGACTGAGGGGACCAGGGGGGCAGGATCAGACTGAGGGGGACCAGGCGGGGCAGGATCAGACTGAGGGGGACCAGGCGGGGCAGGATCAGACTGAGGGGGACCAGGCGGGGCAGGATCAGACTGAGGGGGACCAGGCGGGGCAGGATCAGACTGAGGGGGACCAGGAGGGGCAGGATCAGACTGAGGGGGACCAGGCGGGGCAGGATCAGACTGAGGGGGACCAGGCGGGGCAGGATCATATCGTGTCGGGCCAGGCGCGGGCTGGGCCAGAACCACAGCCGGGAATATAACTGTTTCATCCAGTAGGAAGCAATCTGTACTACCAGCAGCAAGACTGACGATGTTCACCTTGAGACGTCTGGCCCTGCTACTGCCTCCCTCCCTCCCTCACCCCTTCACCAACTGGCCCTGCTACTGCCTCCCTCCCTCCCTCACCCCTTCACCAACTGGCCCTGCTACTGCCTCCCTCCCTCCCTCACCCCTTCACCAACTGGCCCTGCTACTGCCTCCCTCCCTCACTCCTTCACCTGGCCCCACTCCTGCCTCCCTCTCTCCACGCAACCGTATTCAAAGGTGTGTACTGTTATGCTCGAGGGGTCAAATATGCTCTCAAGTTGCTTGCTTGTTTAACTAATTAGTTAGATTTTAAGCTGATCAACTGCCAGAGTCATTAGGGCCGTCAACGTCAACTTAAAACTACACGAAAAATCCTGAACACTTCCTTCAGGTGTTATGACTAATTTTGAGACTAGTTTATGTTCACTCCATCTATATACATATGGCCATGGCAAGGGCCTAATGCCTCGATCCTGATCTACGTCCTCGAGCGTTAAGAAACCCCTCATCACTATAACAGTCAATTCCCCACACGCTCTCTGACCTCTCACCATGGGAGAAACTATCCACTGTTTACTCCTAGGCTGTAAAGACAGTATGGAAGTAGAAACATTGCCACAAGTCGGACAGTGGTTCTCCAAACTGGTCCCCATAATAAGTACCTTCTGTTCTTAGGAACCATTTGTGTTTTCTTTTTCTGCAAGTTCTGTGAGCCAGATTGTACTTGTCATGCATTACGCGCTACAGAAAACATCTTTATGAACGTAACATTTAAATTGTAAAGTGACCTACACACTGCAACATTCACTCTGACCCGTTTTAACCTTTCTATCAGCTGTGCCGCTGTACCTCAGCCCTCGCACAAACTGCCAATTAGCTGTAACATACAGGAACATTTATTCCATGTACGTCTTCACTTCTCTGTTCCTCTGACTCTTTTTCTATCATGTGAATCGGTGGCGTTGCCCTTGCACTAGGATAGTACACAGGTTCAGATCGGATCATCTGAGAATGTAAATAGTGAGGCAGTGTGAGACCTGGTCTGGCTTACTCACCAGTGTCTGGCTCCTTCCTCTCCCGTCTTCCCATCATGACCTTTTCATCAACTGATCCTCTGAGATCGCGAGGGTTCACAAAGACGTATTCTTGGATCTTTTCTCTACCTTTCGTAAAGCTCACCACTTTCTGTCTTCTGACCTTTCCATATCGTTCACGATCTCGTCCAGATTATTATGACAACACACCTGGAGGAGATGTTAAGGGTTTCCTAGATGTTTGGTTCTCTCTTCTTCCTCCGCCCTTCTGCACCCCCACACTGTGGTTACCACATGTTGTAGCAGAGCAGAGCAGAGCAGAGCAGAGAGAGAGAGAGAGAGAGAGAGAGAATATTCCTTGCAACATCACCTCGTGTGCATCCTTCCTCGTCCTGCACCTGACGCGGTACACACACAGTCATCATGCTCTGCTGTATTCCGTGAATCGCGTCATTCAACAGGTCATTCGTCTGTCTCTTTTCTCGAAGATCTTCTGAGCGGAGCTGTCATCTGATACCGTGTCTCACTCAGGACATTGATCATCATGATCATCATCATCATCATCATGACCATCATGATCATATGTTTACGTTTTTAGGATGGAATATGAATATGGTTCACAAGACATGAAGACTTACGTCATGGAGGGCAACTAGCTACCTGTTTTTGCTCTAAGTTTCTTCTCATCTTGAGGGAGTGGAGCTGCGCTAGTAAACCTAATGTTAAGAAATATAAATCCGAAGAAGAGAAACTCTGGAAGTGGACAGGTTTCGAGTAGCTATGGCATATTAACTTTTCAGGATCAGTCAAGGAGACATGAGCATTGATTACGTGTTCCTCAAAATGCACCAACACTACACTAGCGAAACCTTCCACTAAACCTGGAAGTAAACCTGATGTACTTTACTTGACCTGGATCTTAGAGCTGGCTGCTGTGTTCCACATCCAATAAAAAGGGTTGGCAGGACGAAGCTGTCCCTCACTTCATATACTACACTCCAAGCCTCGTTCCCCCACTCCACAAACCTCTTCACGGCGCCTTCCTTCCTAGGACAACTCTCGGTGTTTCCTCCCGCTGTGCCATGTTTACCCATCATTCAACACAAACACGAATTCTCAAATCTCCTCCAGCAGTTCACGCCTCATCCTAACCCTGTACTTCAACTCACTATTCAGTGTGTATCTCACTGTAAAGTCTACAACTTTACTCCCCATCCTCTGAAAAATTATTCATTTACTTTCATCTTCATTCACCTTCGACTACCGAACTAACTTAACACACACTGTCGCTCTACAGCCATTTTGCTTTCCCCTTGCCTCTCCTCCAGCAACACAGAATCATCTGCCAATACACAAGTGGCCGACGTCCAACTCTTGTTATTCAGCTCAGGCTTTACCTCCGTCTCTCCTTATTCCTTCTCATCTCACACACTACCCCACCTGCACGCCTGTTACGAATATTGATAAGTCAGTGGTACATCTCACATGCTTCTGCCTCACTCTTAAGCCCAACTAGAAGCTCTCTTATCCGATCATGCATCTTCACACAGACTTTACCATCTTTACTACAACCAGGAACTTTCCCTCTACACTACAGGGTTTTCGGTCATGTACCTTTCAGCTATGTTTATCATTCGCCTGTTCCAGGTCCATGAGTGATGACGCTCTCTTTCCCTACACACCTTCCTGCTATCCCCTCCAACAGGAAAGATCAGTGTATACGTCCTCTGCCTTCTCTGTGACCGTCCGGCTCTTCACGTCTCCTGCACTCCATCATATTCACATTTTGTAACAACAAGTATCCCATATACCTTCTTGGGGACGTCCAGTAAGGAAACTCCTCTATGATTCCAACACTCATCCTCACCGCACTCCTTCGCGTCATCCTCTCGTCTGACAGCCTCCCACATTTCCACGAACTCACACATCAGTACATCCACTCTGCCACCACATCACCGTTCCTTAACATTGCAACTGTTTTCCCATCCACTGCAGGACTTATCCCGTACCTAACCTCATTATAATTGTTCTTTTCTTATCTTATCCATGGGTAGTTTTTCCTTAACTGGAATTCGCCTCTCCTTTCACTCCGCCTCCATGTTTATCACCCCTTCACTTTCATCAGTCGATGCCATCGGCTCCCTGAAATACTTCTCACATCGATGTATGTCATCTGATACAGCCCCAAGACCTCCTTCCTCACACATTATTCTTTTACTTTCCTCTTTATCTTTCTACTTCCTTCCAGTAAAGTTTCTTACTCTCCACAAACTACTCGCAAAATATTCTTGCAAAATTTTTATTTTTTCTTTCCGTCCTTCTTCATCATCGTCTTCATTTCTTAATGGTATTCTTTATATCTGTTTGCCCTGGTCCCTGACCTCCCCTGGCAGCCTCACCTGCAGAGACTTCTTACATGCCTTCCTCTTGTTCTCCACTGCCGCCTTCGCCTCGTTTCCAGGTATATCTGTGCGTGTTCAGGTACCTCACTCCCTCAGAGAACAAGACTACCAAAACCTCATTATTTGCATCCACATCTGGCACTCTCTCTGCCTTCTACAGCACACTCACTTTCCTCACTCCCGCTCGCACGCCCACGTCCCAACATACCTGCCTACTTTCCTTACCAAAATTCATCCCACCTCGGCCTCAGACATATTTGTCATTGCTTACCTTTACACCTCGCAACACCCCGACCAACCTGTACACCTCGCAACACCCCGACCAACCTGTACACCTCGCAACACCCCGACCAACCTGTACACCTCGCAACACCCCGACCAACCTGTACACCTCGCTACACCCCGACCAACCTGTACACCTCGCAACATCCCGACCAACCTGTACACCTCGCAACACCCCGACCAACCTGTACACCTCGCAACACCCCGACCAACCTGTACGCCTCGCAACACCCCGACTAACCTGTACACCTCGCAACACCCCGACCAACCTGTACACCTCGCAACACCCCGACCAACCTGTACACCTCGCAACACCCCGACCAACCTGTACGCCTCGCAACACCCCGACTAACCTGTACACCTCGCAACACCCTGACCAACCTGTACACCTCGCAACACCCCGACCAACCTGTACACCTCGCAACACCCCGACCAACCTGTACACCTCGCAACACCCCAACCAACCTGTACACCTCGCAACACCCCGACTAACCTGTACACCTCGCAACACCCCGACCAACCTGTACGCCTCGCAACACCCCGACTAACCTGTACACCTCACAACACCCCCGACTAACCTGTTGGTGCCAGCAATAGGGCTCCGCCCTCCCGAGGCTTCCCCTTATGGCCTTCTTCCAGTCCTGACCACACAACTCTCCCTCTCTAACCCTTTCCACACCTTGACCTCCTTCCCATTCCTTTCCCTCCAGCCACATGTTACCCTCGCCCAGCACACACGTGTCTCCTGCTCCAACATACCCGACCTTCTACCCTCATGTCTCATGATCACTTCTCTACCTCTTCTCTTCTCTCATACCTCAGCCATGAATCTTCTCATGGCCTCATTTCAACCCCTCCCACACCCCTCCGATCTTCCTGAACGAGGTCCCCTTCATGAGAAAGTAGGGCCCCCACCAGTCATGAGAGAGTAGGGCCCCCACCTGTCATGAGAGAGTAGGGCCCCCACCTGTCATGAGAGAGTAGGGCCCCCCACCTGTCATGAGAGAGTAGGGCCCCCACCTGTCATGAGGCAGTAGGGCCCCCACCTGTCATGAGGCAGTAGGGCCCCCACCTGTCATGAGATATGAGAAAATTGAAGATGTGACCCAGGGAGACGTGCACACCGCATACATTATCACGTGATCTGTTAAAGACAACAACAACAACAACAACCTGAGCCACATGAGTGACACGTAACAGCCAATGAAGTGGTGAGTAACTGCACAGGTGCCACTAACCCTCACATGATAACCAGGCGGGGCAGTACCTGGTCGCACCTACCTGTGAGTGAGAGAGAGAGAGAGAGAGAGAGAGAGAGAGAGAGAGAGAGAGAGAGAGAGAGAGAGAGAGAGAGAGAGAGAGAGAGAGAGAGAGAGAGAGAGAGCAGTAGACGGCAGCAGCACAGAGAAAGTGAGGTGACGGGGGTATGGAGGGAGTGGGGTGGGGGGGAGCGGTGCCTCCTCCCTTCCAAATCACCGCTACGCTAAAATGAACTTCGTTAGATAAACAAGTGTGTGCAGTCATGCGCGCGCATGTGTGTCTGCCTGTCTGTGTGTGTGTGTGTGTGTGTGTGTGTGTGTGTGTGTGTGTGTGCGTGTGTGTACATGTGCGTGTGTGCGTGTGTGTGCGCGCATGCGTGTGTGTGTGCGTGTGTGCATGTGTGCGTCCCACCAGGAGAGAGAGAGAGTCAGACGATCATGCAAGATGGCGGGTAACAAAGGTGTAGCCCGGGCGGGGCGGGGCGGGGCGGGGCGGGGCGGGGCGGGGCGGGGCGGGGCGGGGCGGGTTGCCTGCCCCCACACCTGGACCCCGTGGTCTGCAGGCCGGCCGGTCCGTGGCCAGCATGACCTCCTGGTCACCTCCCACACGACACCACCTCCACGTCAACTGGAGGACCCTCACCTTCCTGCCTCCAGAGGTGTGGCCATCCACCCTGACCTGACCTGATGAGGCCAAGCCTGACCTGGCCTGACCTGGCCTTGGCCTCATCTGGCCTGGCCCGGGCACTATCCCCGCTTGGGTTGGGGTGAGCCCCGCCCACCTCACACCCTCCCACTACTGCCTCGACCGCCCCCATCCCTGGGTCAGGCCTCCCTCCCTCCCTCCCTCCGGTCCGTCCCTGGCTGTCCCATTCTAACATGTGACGTATCCCGGCGGGTGTGACGCATGTGACGTATCCCGGCGGGTGTGACGCATGTGACGTATCCCGGCGGGTGTGACGCATGTGACGTATCTCGGCGGGTGTGACGCATGTGACGTATCTTGGCGGGTGTGACGCATGTGATGTATCTCGGCGGGTGTGACGCATGTGACGTATCTCGGCGGGTGTGATACATGTGACGCATCCCGACGGGTGTGACGCATCCCGGCGGGTGTGACATATGTGACGTATCCCGGCGGGTGTGACGCATGTGACGTATCCCGGCGGGTGTGACGCATGTGACGTATCCCGGCGGGTGTGACGCATGTGACGTATCCCAGCGGGTGTGACACTATGCGCAGGACCCACAGCCTGGGATCATCTGTGGTCGTCTTGATAGCAGCACAGGTCATGATCTCACATGATAGATGAAAACCCTCACCAAACACTGACCCACTACGTTGCAGGCATGCAGCTCCCGGGGCCGCGTCCCCTCCTCTGCAGCAGCGTCCACAGACGATGTCCTGCCACGGCGTCGCTAGACAATTACCCAAGACGGTTCCAAGCAGTACCTCACCTCACCGTTCCTATAGCAGTGACCATGATGAAGCGATCACCGCAGCAGTGTTCCTGGAGGGACAGTAGCTCACCAGAGTACGTACACACTACACAAGACGAACCACGCTGCCAGCACCAGTGGTAATATCACAAGTTACATAATAAGACACATGTTTACATGCTCTGGGTAACAACTGGATGATATAACAAGGTATATGATCGATGAATTGTTTACAATAACCACAGTTAGAATGCTTTTTCCAATATCCGAAGCAGAACAACATTATAAATGAAATATTTTCACATATCTTGTAATGTTCGGCAGCAATGATCTCTGAATTTATCAACTGTACACCAGTCACGTCCATAATGTTGCAGATGTGGAGACAATCTTTGCAGGTAAAGTTCACATTTCGTCAACTTATTATCAACAGACGAGGCAAACTCCTAGAGACGACAACAAGTGTTACGTCCATGACAATAATACACAGTTCATTTTGGAGTGTGGACACCCAGTCACCAACCCTGACTCCCCACCTTCAAGACAGGAACCATCAGTGTGTGCTACAACACCAGCACTACGGGCAGCAGCAGTGGTGTGTTGTGTAGACCCATGTGTATGTATAATTTGTGAGAGATTATGATCTATGACCGTGGAGCCAGTGTGGATAACGACGTCATATTTGACACAAACACAACTCAGGTATGAGTCTAAGAGGAGGCAAAGATGGGAACCGTGACGTCAGAGGTTAATTTCCCACGGGGCAGGACAGTGCTGCAGTTGTCTCGTATGGTAAAGGTCATGAACACTGTATATTCTGAACCCAGCAGCAGCTGTAGTAACCCATCTAAATGGACGCCTTCCTTCGTAGCAGAAAGTCAGGGAGGCTTTGTGCGTGGATTGGGATGTGTGTGTGTGTGTGTGTGTGTGTGTGTGTGTGTGTGTGTGTGTGTGTGTGTGTGTGTGTGTGTGTGTGTGTGTGCGTGACCATCCTGAAGGCATGAAGACTGGTTTCATTTATTCCGTCTGATACTTGGAGGATCCAGTTCTTCCCTGGTATTTAACATTTCTGTTACTCTAGGACAGCCAAGGATAATTCTTATAGCTTCAAACCTCCTATCACGCGCTAGAGCCAGCAAAGGTGCAGCAGGATCAATAAGAGAACGGGAGTTAGATGTATGCAAGATACATCATTGTAAGTATTATGACAACTGCCTCGCGCTGGGGCCAGCCACATCACTGAGTGCTCTACGCCTTCCTCGACACTGATGGTTGTCTAATTACGACAACTCCACGTACCAGTACTTGTAAGCCAACATAGTGATACCATCTTGCATTCACAATGTGTCATCCATGACATAACTGAAGATTTTCGGTGGCATCACCTCTTTAGGAAGGGCGTCTCCTTAGGATTTTTGATTTTTCAGCAGAGATGACAAACCCTAACCATTCACGAGTGTCTGGTAGTGCTTCTGGAGGAGTCCCTGCAGAGGTGGGTGGCTCACAAGCTGTTCTAAAGAAATGTCCCAGAGGAGTTCCCTAGTGCTACGCCCTTGAAGGATCCAAAACAATGAAAGGTCTGAAGAAGCGGCCCTAAACAGTGCCTGAAGCAATGACCCTGAAATAGTGATCCTGGCCACTCCCCTGTAGCGGGACCCTCGCAGCGTCTCCTACCGCTTAACCCTTGGATACCCTCCTGCAGCAGGACCCATCTACACTCCAACAGCAAAGCCCTTTGACACTCTACCACAGGAGCCCACATACACACTCTCACTGCAGAACCCCTGGACACTACTAAAGCAGCGCCCCTGGACAGTCTCCTACAGCAGCGCTCCTAAAGGGTCCTCTTCGGGAGGCCTCTTAATATTCCTCTGCAGCAGCTCCTAGACTGTTTCCTCGCAGCTGTTTCCCTGGATAGTCCCTGCAGCAGCAGCAACATCAGACTGTTCTCTGCAGCAGCAGCATCAGAGTCTTCTCTGCAGCAGCCCCCAGGAGCGACCCTGGCAGTGGGGGCCTCCTCTCAGGTCTCATACAGAAGGACTCCTGAAGTCCCCACAGATGAACCGTTGCAACAGCGTTGCACCACAGTTCCCTGCTGCAGAGATCCTGGACAGCCTACCACAGCAAACCCTACACAATCTCGTGCAGCAGTCCCTTGGTGCATCATCCCTAGCTGGTCCCCTGCAGCAGCCCACTCTGCTGTTCCCTACAGCAGAGCCACTGGGTAATCCTCCCCTGCAGGATAGTCCTTGAAGAGCCTCATACACCAAGGTTACTGGACAGTCTCCTGCTGCAGCGTGCATGGGCAGACTCCTGAAGCAGAGCTCCTGGCTGATGCCCCACGGCAGATCCAGTTAAACAGTCCCCCACAGCTGTGCCCCAAGACGGTCCCTGCCAGTCAGTATACACCGCTCCTGGACGGTCCCGTGCAAAGATGTCTGTGGACGATCCCCGGTGACAGATCCAGCAGACTGGCCCCTCCAACAGCGCCTCTCAGCAGAGCATTCCAGCAGCACCCGTCGGTGATCCCTCATGGCAAGGCCTGGGTAGGCGGCTAGTGGAGCTGTGATCAAAACCAAATGCTTTTCATGGAGACAGGAACCACTGCCTCTTTCATGAGCATTCAAACTTGAAATTCAACCATGAATACAGTAGAAAATGTACCGCTATGTATCTAGTATCAAAGCCCAGCACAGAATTTGGGAATGGTACATCACAGGTTAGCAGGAAGGCGAGCAAATGGTTGCTGAAATCTTGGATTTGTGAGAAGCAGATTTCTCTTGATTTTCGGGGAGGACTGATCACAGGGACCTTTTCCTGAACCGGCTGAGTGGATACCTGCATTATCTCACACACATACCATGAAGATGTTCATTGCACCAAGCGGAATCAGCTTTTATATCACTCCAATAAAACTTCTGCCTTCGAGTGGCAGCAGCAGTGGGGAGGTGTGATCCAGAGGGTGGTCTAGAGCGGTGTTGGCGGCGAGGCGCGGCGCGGCTCGCCACCCAACAGTGTACCATCAACACACCTGATCCCTCCCGCGCCTCACCCCACCTCAAGCCTCACCTTCCACCGTCGCGCCGCCAGCCTCTGCCCTGCATACAACGGCCCTACGCTACCCTGGGTTACGGCGTATTATAAGCACTCATATTGTCTTTGTGAGAGTCTCCGACGTATACGACTGGAAGATCCCTTGAAGGATGTATGAAGAGGGAGGGAGGAGAGTGTTAGGGCAGGTGTCGAACGGGGGTTGTACAGCCTGTGACGGCAACAATATGTGTGTCCTGTATCACCGGCCACATGCCACTACCCCTTCCCCCTGCAGGAACCCTTCCCCCTACAGAAACCCTCCCACACACCCACTTATCCCCCGGGGCGGCCACAGGTTCCGCAGGTCAACTTATACCGCGGAATTTTATCCTCACTTTCCACGTAAACAAACTGAAGGAAGTTCGTCATAACAGCCCCACACCCAGGCTTCTCCTGGGAAGGTGTTGTACACCTCTCTGTGTGGGTGGGTGTGTGTGTGTGTCACCCGCCTACCAGGGATGGGGGGGGGGGGCAGCTTTACAAACCAAGCAGCTGCTACCTTCACGTCCACCATTAGTCTCCTGCAGCCATCAGCTCAGATGTTTACTGTCAGGCTTCATTCATTCAACTGAACGATTGACGTGAATGAAACAAATACCAGAGGACGAACGACGCCATGTACACTCGGGCTTCACCAACAATCATCGAACGAATCACAGCATCCCAAACCACAACAACAACACTCACACAACCTCCCCCACCAACTGCAGCAGCAGCAGCAGCAGTAGCAGCAGCAGGAGCAGCCTTCACAACATGCCAAACAACTTTCTATAACTGCAGCTTTCTCCTGGTCTGTTGGTGAGGTCTGTATACGAGGGAACAATGGTGGTGTTACAAAGGCCGTACTACAAACCTGGGCTTTCTACCATGCTAGACCCCCCCGGTAACTTCTGACACCAGAGACAGCTGACATGTGAGCTGACAACAGCCCAAAAGAAGGTCGGGTCTGTGTGTGTGTGTGTGTGTGTGTGTGTGTGTGTGTGTGTGTGTGTTTTGGGGTGCAACAAAAGCAGGCCCTGCTACCTAACACTTCCATCTGTCAGCTGGACAACAAGGAAACACAAGTTAGCCAACAAGACTCGGCCAGTGACGTAAGCTGATGTCAGGAGTAGACACATGCTGACCTCACAGAGCCAGGGGACCTGCCAGCTGACACATACGCCTGCACATATGAAGGTAAGTGGAACAGACGTCAGCATCAGGGACAAAGAACTGAGCAAGTGACACAGGTTAGTGTCAGCCCCAGGGAATGACCCGACCAGATGACCCTAGGAGACAGGTGGTCGTCACCCTGGGGGAGGACAGACCATGCGACTGACATACACCAACGTCAGCATGACGGAGGCTTTGTCTCCTCACACAGCCTCTCCAGCTGGAACAGATTTGGTCAGCAAGTGGGGAAGGGGCTGGGGAGGAAGCTTGGTCAGAATATGGGGGAAAGGGTTGGTCAGCATGTGGGGGAGGAGGTTGGTCAGCATGTGGGGGAGGAGGTTGGTCAGCATGTGGGGGAGGAGGTTGGTCAGCATGTGGGGGAGGAAGTTGGTCAGCATGTGGGGGAGGGGGTTGGTCAGCATGTGGGGGAGGAGGTTGGTCAGCATGTGGGGGAGGAGGTTGGTCAGCATGTGGGGGAGGAAGTTGGTCAGCATGTGGGGGAGGGGGTTGGTCAGCATGTGGGGGAGGGGGTTGGTCAGCATGTGGGGGAGGGGGTTGGTCAGCATGTAAGGGAGGGGGTTGGTCAGCATGTAAGGGATGGGGTTGGTCAGCATGTGGGGGAGGAGGTTGGTCAGCATGTGGGTGAGGAGGTTGGTCAGCATGTGGGGGAGGAGGTTGGTCAGCATGTGGGGGAGGAGGTTGGTCAGCATGTGGGGGAGGGGGTTGGTCAGCATGTGGGGGAGGGGGTTGGTCAGCATGTAAGGGAGGGGGTTGGTCAGCATGTGGGGGAGGAGGTTGGTCAGCATGTGGGTGAGGAGGTTGGTCAGCATGTGGGGGAGGAGGTTGGTCAGCATGTGGGGGAGGAGGTTGGTCAGCATGTGGGGGAGGAGGTTGGTCAGCATGTGGGGGAGGAGGTTGGTCAGCATGTGGGGGAGGAGGTTGGTCAGCATGTGGGGAAGGGGTAAACAGTTCAGATAAACAAGAAACAAATTATTATGTTGTCATGATAAGGTATTCTATTTGCTACCTTCTTAACACGTGCTTAACACAGGGTTCGACCCTTGAGCGCGAGGGTACGACCCTTGAGCGCGAGGGTACGACCCTTGAGGGCGAGGGTATGACCCTTGAACGCGAGGGTATGATCCTAAAGACACCAGACACCAACGCCAGAGATCATCCATTCCACTTCCCTCCTACGCTTATTATGGAAAATGTTGGAAATATCAATCAAGCTCAGATTAGGTCAGTATCTGGAGGACACAAGCCTCTGTAACCCCAGTCAGTATGGCTTCACTAGAGACGGATTCACCAACTCTGCATCATGATCGCTGTAGGACAAACAAACACAAGAATCACCAGAGACGCAGAGATAAGCTGCAGAGTTAGACAAGGGCATAAGTAAAGCCTTTGACACGGTGTAGACGAGCGGCCTCTGGCGTAAACTACTACAGTTTGGAATACTATGAATGTCCAGTAGATCATCGTGCAACTGCCTCATATCAGAGCAGCACAGCACTAACCATCAACAGTAACATCGGAATTTACGAACTGGAGTCCGGTAAGGTAGCGAGCAGTCATCAACACAGTAGATTATGCCTTCCTCCTTCAGGAGGAACTACGAGTGTGGGAGGTCATTATTCGCACAACTTTACAGCTTACTGTCCCACCGTGCCTCCCTGCCTCTCTCTCCACGGTAACCATATCATGATAAATGCTGCCATGAGTCGCCATCACCGCAGGGCGGGGGACCAGCACACCAACATGACAGCAGGACAATAGCCAGCCATCACCCATGACTTGTCAGGGGCGGCGGAGTCGGCCGTCCCCACCCACCCACTCCACCCAGAACATCCGCCGCCGCCGCCGCCGCCGTACCCACGCTCTACACCCCCACCCGGGTATCTCTAGGGGGGAAGGGGGATCTCTCTGGGGGAGCGAGAACCTCAGGGGGGGCTGGGCTACTGTCACCCCGGGTGCACTGCGTCTCAAGCCTGGGGTCTGGGCTCCTGGGAACATTGTCTGGCTGACGAGCGTCCCTACCTTGTATCTGACCAGCCAGCCAGCTAGCTAGTCACCCTCCAGCAACAGAAGGGGTCAGAGTACATGTGCTCCTGGATATGTCTCTGCACATACTCACCAGGAGACTGATCGTCTCTTCGTGAGGCACATACGTAGCATTAGTCTTATATGTACGCCCTCGTGAACTGTTGTCTGCATCATATAGCATACGACACGAACATGACAGGAAACACTTTCTCTGTTGACCTATATTCATATCTTCCTCTCATCTGGCCAGCAAAACGTCCCTACTGACTCAGAATGGAATCATTTTTTGTCTATAACGAAGAACACAACACTTACTCGAACCTGAGAGCAAGTACATGATCTCAGATAACTAGAGGCTGGCATATGAGAACAACAGGTGTGTCTACCTAACTGGTAAGATATGAATACCGACAATATGTAACTGTCACAATGAAGTCATATGTCAGAGGTAATACACCTGCTGTGTTGACGTGTAACAGTCATGGATCGAGACTCATATCAATGTGTTACGTACGAATCTATGGGTTAAACGTCATTAATGATGCCACAATAGACATCACAAGCAAATTGTCAGCATGTGCGAAAATACATCTTGAAATCCAAATACATCGACTGACGATGGTAGTTGACTACAGCAACTACACACATTCAGTCAGGAAAAACTCAGACATACATACACACGAACACATGAAGAGGAGGGTACAAGCAGTATGCCCACCACCTGCCTGGGGGGAGAACATAAGAGTTAACCTTGGGTGTTGTGGACTATCGCCTCATGGGGGAGGGAGGGGCCATGACGCATTATGCAGGCAAGCACAGCCAAGGATCACACCAACACCCCGACGACCGTGTGCTCGTTAACCTTCTCCATATATATATATATATATATATATATATATATATATATATATATATATATATATATATATATATATTGGAAAGGATCACAATTTTGCGCGTGATCAAGATATTCCTACGAGTCCACGGGGAAAATGAAACACGATAAGTTCCCAAGTGCACTTTCGTGTAATAATCGTCTCTTCGATGTATATCAATTGACTCATATTTCTCTCTTGTGTCTCCCCTGATGATGTGATTATTACACGAAAGTGCACTTGGGAACTTATCGCGTTTCATTTTCCCCGTGGACTCATAGGAATATATATATATATATATATATATATATATATATATATATATATATATATATATATATATATATATATATATTATCCCTGGGGATAGGGGAGAAAGAATACTTCCCACGTATTCCCTGCGTGTCGTAAAAGGCGACTAAAAGGGAAGGGAGCGGGGGGCTGGAAATCTTCCCCTCTTTTTTTTTTTTTTTTTTTTTTTAATTATCCAAAGGAAGGAACAGAGAAGGGGGCCAGGTGAGGATGCTTCCTCAGAGGCCCAGTCCTCTGTTCTAAACGCTACCTCGATGAGGCGGGAAATGGCGAATAGTATGAAAGAAAGATATATATATATATATATATATATATATATATATATATATATATATATATATATATATATATATATATATATATATACCTTACATTCATATACACATTTTCATATTTGTCCACCGTTTCCCTCGTTGGCTAGGTAGCGACATGAGTAGAAGAAAGGCCGCATCCGCCCACAGGCATTCTCTGGCTGGTATGTGTAATGCACCTAAACCACAGCTCCTTATCCACAGCCAGCCCCCACAGATCTTTCATGGTTTACAACACACAATCCAGGCAGCTTTATTTTTCCTGAGACAGAGCTCACTTTCTCATAGACTATCTTGTCTCTCACTTTGGTACATAATTCTATATCATCTCCTCTCCACCGTGGAAGCCAGGAAGACTTGCCTGTGTGAACTACATGCATATTCAATGACGTATGATGACGTCATAAGCCTAATGTTCCCTGATCTTTCGGGTTAAACCTCGTTCTTTTACCATATAACAAATGGCCTTACAACCATTACAATGGATTCCGTATACTACGCTGTCCTTGTTGATACTTTCAGCCATCTTCATCCCTGAAGAAGCAGTATTGCTTATCTCTGTCGTCTGTGAGCATCTATCTACACCTGAGGCGTTACTTGAATGTGGGACTGTTACATACTTCCGCTGTGCTGCCACTTTCATAATTGCCTCAGGCTCCTTTCCATCATGCTACTGGCCGTTCCCTTAAGTTTGATTGATAAACCTTCAAGGTAAGACAACTTCTTCACAACCTCTATAACATATCTGTTCTCTTTCTAAAAAGTGATGTCTAGATTATATTTTTTCATTGTGGGTCAAAGGAAATGAATAAAATCATTCCTGTTGGTGGGTTTACGGTACACTAAGAACTTAACACACCGGTCAGACCTCTATGTTAACGTATCCAAAAAAGGCAACTTACTTCACCTCCTCAGCCACTGTGAACTGTATCGTTAACAGCGTTCAACATTTTTATTGTTCATGTTGGTTCATAAGGAAGTGTCATCCAGGCATCTATACCATGTGGCACCAGTGCCCATGACTGTTCTGCAGCTGCCATGGCAGCACTAAAGGACAGAGCCCATAACTAGGTATCTTGTACTGTCTGTACTCCTTGTTGGAAGGGGATGATTCATATCTGACGAACCTTCGAAGCCACCTGGTTCACGTAATCTGTTTCTGATCGCAGTAGTTGCTCATCCTGAATGCCATCCACCGTCGTCTAACATCTTGTATGAAGGATATCAAAGGAATGAAAGGAAACATTTCGCTCAGGTAGATACGGCAGCAGCAGGCAAGATGAGGGTGTTGGCGGGCGTCTACATTATCATAATCAGCAGAGACGAGGCAACAGTAGACAGGGTCACACACACAGTCGTCCAACGTGATCACCTCTCCACAGGCGCAAGATGGGCTGCGTCACTGGCGGTCCTCATACTGAAAAGGAATACGTCGATGAAGCTCTAAATGGTTACTGGCTACTGTCTTGCTGACGATGCGAGTTTTTGACAGCCAGGGATGACGTGGGAGGCAGGAGGACGTAAGAAGAGAGGCAGCATCCAGCCAGACCCGTACCTGAGGTACCGCCTGCCTCATCCTCTCCTGCTGGGTCGCCAGGCACAGACGTGAGCAGGCCTGGGGGAAGGGAAGTGGAGCAGCTGTTTTCCTAGAGCCAGAGTTTGATCCTGTGGTGTGGCATGGAGGCGAGCTGGTTTGGTTTTCTGGTGGCGAGGGATGGAAAGAGCCAGTGAGGGGCGCTGGTATGTCTTGCCTGTACTTGTGTGGACTTTTGTATTCTAGATTGTCAGTGAGCAAATTCTCTATGGTCCTTGACTATGTATTTTTCACTGGAACATTCGTGATCGTTGGCGTATCACTGGCTGTCACTTGGCCTGTTTTACTGTACGTTTACATAATATATATAAACTTTCCTCTCCCTTATCTCTCTCTGTTGTCCTCTCTCTGTCTCACCTTAACTGATTATGTAAAATTCGGATTTGCTAAGCATTTCGCTGAGGAGCAAGACGTACCTAAGTGATGTTCAACACTAAGACTTCCACAGACTTCCTCATCTTTGATGGCTCTATGGTTTCGCCAGTCACAATAAACATCCTTGCTGTTACAGTAACATCTAAATTATCCTCCAAGCCTCAAAGTACTTAAATAGCTGCCTCTAAGGAGGAGGAGGAGGAGGAGGAGGAGGAGAAATCCTCTTCAGATGCCGAAATACTACTTTCGAAACAGTTACTTCAGATATACAATGGACTGAATTCTTCATGTATGGAGGACTGCCAACACATCTGGGGCAGCTTAGCTCTACGTACTTACTCCACTGTGTTGGGTCAGCAATCAGACCCAACAAACCTCAGAGACTGATCAACTCCCTCTCTGCCGTACTACTGACTTTCTCTACTCTGCAGGCACTAGTGCGGTATCTGCTCCAGTGAGATGTCTCCTCGTGTCTCCACCATGAGCCAGTTTACTTTAAGCACAAGACCCAGACAGCTCATGAGAGCTGTGGTAGAAATGATCCATGTAGAACTGATAGAAGCAACATTAAAGTTGACGGCAGAGGATGGTTATACAGAGGTGATAGTTGATAAGGTGGAGGAAGAGCCACCCTAGGTGTGCGAGCTGCTCATTATACTAATAAATGAGACCCATATTGATAGGAAACAGCTGCTGACGTAGTAAATTGTGGTACCTTCATCGTGTGATGTTTCCAGGCGTGAGTGGAGGATATGGTTATGCCTAACATGTTTTAGTATCGCAGGATTAAACTATGGCGTCCTCAAGTTGGACAGAAGAGAATGAGTTAGATCAAGAAAGATATGTGGACAGAAACTGCGCCTTCATAGTGTTCAGTTTAACAAGCATTTGTTCATTGACATGAATGTTTCACTATCTACTCAGTTTCGTTTTCTTGTATCAGTGAACTATTACATGCAAACCAAGAAAGAACAGGCACTGGCAGACAGAGAAGGTCAGGAAGGCCTCAACCTCCAGCTGGAGTGTGGAAGATTATAAATGTCACTGTTGCTTCATTCGTCATTTTGCAAAATCATAAGCCGTGTTAAAGGTCAGTATAACATTAACGTGGTGGAAATATATAACATTATGAGTTTTTTTTTCGTACAACAAAAAACAAGTATATCAAAAGGAACTTACCCTTCACAATCTAACGGTGACCTCTGGTGTGGCTTTGGTATTTGCAAACCATCTCACGAGGAATGAGAATGTTGTCTTGCTCACATCCTTGAATCATGTTAGTGGACGGACGGCTTGAGGAAGAATAACTTGTCTACTAAATGTCACACACACACACACACACACACACACAAACACAACTGGAGTTAGTTCAGGGATCACGTGTGTGTGTATGTGCAAAATACAATAGTTTCACGAACCACAATCTTCAAGGAGCCAGGCTGATGTTCCACAACACTGGTTCTATAGTACGAAACACACCTCATCACTTATCACATCTATAATATAGATCTGACGGTCATCCACTTACTACTGCCCACAAACGTAAGTCATATAGAAGTAAGACTCACCCAGCAGACTTTCAAACACTTGATCAATGGAACTTGGACGCCCTTACACCGAACAGAAGCCATCAGATGATCACGCAGCAGGTCACATGAACTACGGGTCATTAGGTCACGAAATATAGAGTCCAATCGTTACATCACACGGACCCCATAGAACACGTATACATCACGTGGACCACAGGTAACACACACAAACACACAGCTACTAAAACATCACACTTCAACTTTCGCCATGAGAGATATGGATCCGCCATGTGTTTGAGATCTCATGATCGACATAGACGATATCACATAATGATACCTCCAGTGGAAACTGTCTCGCCCACTAGAGTATTACCAGGGTAACCACACGGATCACAGCCACCCTTCCAGCAGCGCGTCACCCAACACAGCCTCAGAGCACGAACTGGAATCCAAATTTTCCTGGAACAGATGCGCTCTTGTTTTCTGCACGTGTCCTCAACCTCATCCTGGGCGTGAGAATATCACGTGACTTTCTAACTTCCTCGGTTGGTGAGGGAGGAACTCGACCATGCGGGCGTGATGCTCGAGTCTGCCTGCTTCCCGTGGCCTCACGTGGGTTGCAAACTCTACTCCCGCCGCCAGGCAAACACTGACGCAATCCTCAACGCGCCGCCCCTGCAGCACCATGTGTGAGCCACACACACACACACCAGTGCTCGCCCTATGTGTATGTGGTGTGCTGCGGCGAGTCAGGGAGGCTGGGAATCCCTTGCAGGCCTGCCGGAGACCTGGGAGGCAAGTGTGTACTGAGGAGGGCAGGCAGGAGCCAGCCAGCCACTGTGCGCCTGGCTGGGAGTGAATGAGAGAGAGAGCGAGAGGTGGGTACCTCCTGCGGGCATCATCAGCGGTGACCCCACAACCCCTCACGTTTTCCCCCGCCGCCCCCACCTGCCTCACAACCTCACTCGGGCTCCCTTGCGGCATCCGGCAACCATCTCCTGATACCACACTACCACAACCAAACACAGAGGTGGCGCTGACCACACCTACCGCCACAGCCAACACAAACAGGCAACATCTTGCCCTGAGAACCTGTCTCTGACAACATCCAGTTTTTTCGCCTGTCACTGCCACCACCACCACTCACGAACACGTCCAGCTGTCATCAACTGACGGATCAGGGGAGGTGACCGTCTCCTGCCTCCCCCTCCCACCACACGGAGACCTGGGGGAGGCGACTGACTCCTGTCTCCCCATCCCACCACACGGAGACCTGAGGGAGGCGACTGACTCCTGTCCCCCCATCCCACCACACGGAGACCAGGGGAAGGTGACTCTCTCCTGCATCAATCCTCCCACCACACGGAGACCTGGGGGAGGCGACTCTCCTGTCTCCCCATCCCACCACACGGAGACCTGAGGGAGGTGGCTGTCTCCTGGGCCTGGAGACATGGAGCTGGGAGTCCAGGTGAAGACCACATGGGAAAAGACATATGAGGAAACATGAGCAGGTCAAGTTAGTACGTGAATAACAAGTGACTTTTAAGGCGAGGTGAGTGGGCTGGACCTGCTGGTGTGGGGTGTGCAGCTGGCTAGAGCGCTGGTGTACAGCTGCACACGTCAGGTGTGGGGTGTGCAGCTGGCTGGAGTGCCGGTGTACAGCTGCACACGTCAGGTGTGGGGTGTGCAGCTGGTTGGAGTGCCGGTGTACAGCTGCACACGTCAGGTGTGGGTTGTGCAGCTGGTTGGAGTGCCGGTGTACAGGTGCACACGTCAGGTGTGGGGTGTGCAGCTGGCTGGAGTGCCGGTGTACAGCTGCACACGTCAGGTGTGGGGTGTGCAGCTGGTTGGAGTGCCGGTGTACAGCTGCACACGTCAGGTGTGGGGTGTGCAGCTGGCTGGAGTGCCGGTGTACAGCTGCACACGTCAGGTGTGGGGTGTGCAGCTGGCTGGAGTGCCAGTGTACAGCTGCACACGTCACGGTGGGGTGTGCAGCTGGTTGGAGTGCCGGTGTACAGCTGCACACGTCACCAGTATCGTCTGCATGGACAACAGAGAGTATCAAAACATCACATTATGATGGAGGAAGCTGGACGTATACTGAGTCATCTACTCGAGTCTTCATCATGTGTGGGGAAGGCTTCTGGGACACACCGTCCCAACATGTGGTACTATTATCCCAACTTGTGGTACCATCATACCAACTTGTAGTACAAGCAATACTTCCAACATACAACAGGGTTATGTGATGTTGACCACATGCTGTCAGGTGCCAGTAAACATAGTACGTACCCGGGAGGCATGCTGTGTGCTTACACGGATCAGTGTGGCCTCCTGGCCGAGTGTTATGTGTGTACGTATGTGTGGCTGTCTACTAAACATGGAACGTTTTACACTCACAAAAATCCATCTCAACTCTCTCTCTCTCTCTCTCTCTCTCTCTCTCTCTCTCTCTCTCTCTCTCTCTCTCTCTCTCTCTCTCTCCAAATAATCTTCAAACGTTAATGCTCTGTGTGCTCCATGTTTCCCCCCTCCCCACCGCCCATTCGTCCACTACTTTATCACTTAAGAAATAATTCCTTACATCATCTGCCTCTTCTCTGCCTTCGTTTCCAGTTGTGACGTCTAGTGAATCAGTTCCTCTTTGCCTCAAAAACTTTCTTGGTGTCGACTTTATCAGATGGATTACAAAGCTAAACCCTGTAATGAAACGTCACCATATCCTTCCCCTCCCCAGGAAGGACAAATCTATGGTTGCACAGCTTCCTTATTTCAGGTATATTCTCTGTTACCCGTCCTTGTGCTTCCTCTACCGGATCTATAGTTTCCTCAATTGGGCTGACCAGATTGGTGGTACATATTAACATCTGTAAACACCACAATTAAAAAGGAATATTACTATTTGAACCAACACATGGAGGCGATCTGAACCGACTCGCACACAATTCACATATCATTTACATTTTCTAATGTGGTGTTCTGGTGACGGGTTGGATGCAGAGTCAGGCGTGGAGTTCCTGGCACAACAATAGTCCTGTAATTTCTTCCCAAACTGAAGACAGTCGTCAGCTATCCTGATTTTCAGACATACTAGACCTTATCGTACTACAGCCTAGCCCTGTCAGGCAGAGCTCAGCAGTACTAAACAACATCCGTACTGGAGCCCAACAATATCTTCTCTACACTCATAACATCTTTCCTTGTGGAGGCTGGCCACAGAGGAACATCCCACGAGGAAAAACTGAGAACAAAACGGAGGAACAAGAATGAGGATGAAACGAGAGTTTGGCAGCTGAAGTTAGTAAGGAGTGTGTCAAAAACTAAGTCAGAACTAGTTAACCTTAAACATATCCGTAAAAGAAAACGAGAAACCAAAGAAAACTCGAAGTAAGAGACACTAATGCATTCTTGATTCAAATTTACATTCACGAATCCAAGAAATAAATGAAATAACTAAGTTTTGTTGTTGCAGCAGAACAAAATTTTCGGCTTCACACTCTAACAAGAAGATAGTCACCCCTACACTCCTCACATCTTGCCTTCCACCCACTGAATACCCTCAAGATATCAAGTTCACTTTCCTCATTGTATGACCGAGCCAGAAAGGTCATGATAATGTCATCTTAATAAACCTCCCGGGCGATCCTGAGTCATTGATGATCTCTGGCATATTTTTTGATGAGGTTCAGTTTCAAGAATCTCCTCTCAGCACCAGCCGCTGCCACTGGCAAAGTGACAGATATCCTCAGCGTAACCAAGAGGTTTGGGTACAGCTCTGTTTGCCATTTCTCTTTGGTGGTAAATCTGGTAAATTCAGGATACCTTCTATTAGTTTCCTCAATCCCTGATCCACCACCAGAGCCCACAGTGGCTCTCGAGTATTCACAGGATTTCACTCAATGGCTAATATTGCAAAAAATTCTCGGATATACAAATAGGAAGTCAATGGCAACTGTGTAGCTAGCCACAATTCTAATTAACTAGCTGGCTCGTACTTAAACTAAAAAAGACAATGCAGCAATTAGTGAAAGCTAGCCAGCTAATTTGCTAGCTACCTAACTCACATAGCTGTCAGATTTTCAGCAATTTTTTTTTGTTATGAAGATGTAAATAATTAGCATATCTAATAATGAAAGGCTTTACAAGCTGTATGTAATGTCTCAGACAATTCTCACTACATATGGCTTCCACAACAGGACAGGGGACCGCTGATGAGCTAGCTCACTTGGAGTGAAAGATCGTAAACAAAAAACTGGCATTCGCTTTACCCTAGGGAGGGAGTCAACCACCGTCTGCAGCGTCGTATGTTCTGTTCTCTGCTCCTGAAGAACGGCTCGTACTGGACGCCACTGTGCGCATCACGCTGGAAGTCGTCTCCAGCTTCAGTTTCGCCTTGTGTAGTTCACTGTTCAGTACAGCGCGTGCGCGCCCCCAGGAAGTGCTGGCGTGCCTCATGGTTATAATCGACTCAGTCTGTAACAATGGTAAACCCGAGTTAATAACCGTTGGTGTACACAGTGAGATATAAGCCTTGCTTGGCCTATCAGATAACACACTGGTAAACATATAGTTCAGCCACTCATAACTATCTAATGCTTAAAGAAATAAAAAAAAAAAAAGGGGAAAATCTAAAACGGAGGAAAATTGGCGTATTCTGTATCAGACGATCCTCAGGTTTACGTCCGGTTGACGTACTCGCCACCGGGTGCACACTTGGCGCGCGTATATTAAAGCGGATAATCAATAGATAAGAAAATATTTTTTTTTTTTTTAACTTAGGCAACATAACTGGTCAGACCCTTTTACTGTCTACATGAAGACCATGATCACGGAAGGTGCCACACGCCCGCCGAGACGTGCCTCGGTGCCTGGGGAAGTAGCGGTCAGCATTTCTACCCACTAAGACCCCCTACTTGTGTGTGTGTGTGTGTGTGTGTGTGGGGGGGGGGGGGGGGAGTTGAGCTACAGCAAAAATTGATCTGACAAATTTCTTTACTATAAATATCTCACCATGTTTGGTCACTTCATTAATATCTTTAAGTTTCATCTCGTGTCGTCCGGAGCCCAAGCGACCGCTCAGTCAGCTTAGCATAAGCCGGCCAGGGCAGGAGTGACATCTAGTTGTCAGTCTAGTGAGTGATCTTGCTACACTGCCCACACACTTATGCTACCCGACACGGTTCATTGTGATGGAATATGGATATACTAGTGCCATACTTGCCCTCATCTGGATGATCCAGGCAATACATCTGTTGTTCTCATCTTGATCGTAGTTTAATGTGTGACCTGTAATCGTTTGGCGCTACGAGTCACAGGATGGGCCTGGAGTGCACAATGAATCTGCTGGAGTTACCAGCACCAATCCAATGAGGTGATCTAAGCTCGTCGGGGATGATGAAGTCAGCACGTACGTCGGTGAGAGGAGGCAGCTTACCACGCTACAAGGTTTGTCCAGCGTCGTGCTCTTCGTTGGAGGCCTCAGTCAGGGATGAAAGTGCCGCCGGGCCAAAACTGAAATACCGAAAGGTTAATGAAAGGGAAAAAGAAGAGGCATGGGAAAGTGTTTACCCTGAGCCAGATAACATCAAAGTCTGGGGAGTCAAGGTCCTCGAGGCGACCAGCAGGTGTGTTGATGTTGGAATAAACACAAACACCACCTGTGAACCGGAATCTTGAGTGGAGGTTATAGTTAGATGTGAGAGTCATTAGACAGTTGGGTCTCAGAGATGATCAAGATATTAGGAGAGGTACTCGACAGCTGGTGTTCAAATACTAAAGTATTTCTTCAACTAATCAGATGTATTTATTGTGTTCACCTGAAAATTGTCTCTTGTCCGCATGTGTACGTACTATGTCATCTTCCTTTATCCTCCACTGGAAGACACGAGAGCTGGTCAAGTTAGCTACCTTACTGGTCAATGTTTATCGTCATAAAGGTGGCCTGCTGCCAACAGTTACTACGGCGCTCACATGAACATGATGGCACTTTGTGAGGTGATTCATAAACTGTCTTAAGCTGAGCCCTTGTATACGTGCAGCGATGTTTCTGTTCCTCATCCAGATGTTGCTATACTCATGTGGTGAAATCATCCAGGAGAACCATTACTGGGAAGTACTCAGGGTAGTGGGGTGTGTGTGTGTGTTCCTGTACCGCCAGGAAACACTTGACAGCGTCCCTCGGAGGAGGATGGTGAGGAATGTGGATCTTCATGCGGGAATCAGGAGGATCCTCCTTAATAATCCTGACCAATATCTGTGGCTCCTTTATTTTCCTGCCAACATAAGGAAGGATCTGCTTATCAGACCTGCGGTCCTCATGTCTCTGCTCCCGACCCACGTCTAGGGTCAAGGTTGTGAGCCAGGTCCAGGGTTGTAGGTGCTGCTGCCGATAACGACACCTCCGTCATGGTGGCATCAAGTAGCGAGGACTACGTGGCGGAGACAACCTCCGTGTTCACCAGAGATGTTCTCTGTGCTCACCTCCTCCCGCGCTCAGAGTGATGAACTCATCCTAAACTGGATGTCCTCTCCCTCACTGAAGGCAATAGATGAGTCAATCTCACTGCCGCAAAAGCGACAATCGCCCATAATCAAGTGTAAGGTCACTTCTTCCTTCGGCAATTTCAGCGTTGACCTTAACCCTACACCGCAACAACATTCGGACGTTAAGACAATACAACCTCCATCTTCGTCAGGT
Source organism: Panulirus ornatus (assembly GCF_036320965.1). NCBI lineage: Eukaryota > Metazoa > Arthropoda > Malacostraca > Decapoda > Palinuridae > Panulirus > Panulirus ornatus. The sequence goes on from NC_092253.1 coordinate 19,568,646, forward strand.
ATTCTTTGACGTCATCAGCCAATACGAAACTGGTACACATCTGGCTGGGTGTGAGGCGGGTCCTCATCTGGGAAGCTAACCTTGACTGAGGAGGCAAGGTGCCCGCCAGACGGCCTCCCACACACACACACACACACACACACACACACACACACACACACACCGACCTAACCTTACCTGGAATGAGATGACCTCACCAATGCTTTACCTGTGTACAGATGATGAGGCTCACCTTGATCATAACTCACTGGAATGGACCTTAACAACTACGACTCATACTACAACCACTTCACATTTTTATGTCCTTGATTGTAAATCATATTCGCTGTTGTGCCTTACACAACTGCAACGATACAGTCGAGGTGGTGGTCTCCACTTAAACAATTTACGTAAATTACACAGTAAACTACAGTAGTTTTTTTCAGTTGTTAACGTTCGCGGCCATATCATGACGAAGAGAGTGATGTCATTATGAAGAACCAATCAGAGTGTGCGAACATCCACGTATAGTTTTCAGTTGTGATAGACTATCCTCACAATCACCTGCCTTCGGGAAGTGGAGGTTGGGTGAGGTGGACACCAGCACCGAGAGTTAATTCTAACTTTACCATTGTAATCAACACAGTACATGCTATGGCGCGGGTGAGACATTACAGACAAACTCTTGTGGCAATATGAGCCAAGTTACAAAGATGGTGGGCTGAGGGTCTCCGGGTTATGAGATACAGACATGTGTGTCATGGGTAGGGTCACAGCATTTATACGAGGCCAGGGATTGCTCAGTGCCCTGGTCTGTCTACACACACAGGCTGTGCCCCGGTACATCACCCCGGCGCCTGGCCGGGCAGGGCAGCGTCCGGGTCATCAGTGATGAAGCCGTGTCACAGGATGTTCCCCGACCACATCCGGTCTCAAACAGTCGACTTAAACACCCATCCTGAGCCTCATCCCCCTCTCCCTGCACTGGGCCTCACCCCTCCCTAACCCCCTGCACTGGGCCTCGCCCCTCCCCCACCCCGTCACCAAGCGACATTCATCCGTCGGAACTGTGGAGACAGACAGACAGACACTCCCTCACCATAATACCGGGAGCGGTCCTTCACACGCTGCATCTCACGAAGGCAGTGACTGCGTCGGGGTTCCGTTGATACTCCGGTGCCGGTCAGATATTGACTTCAGAAACCCTGGCGGAGGCTTCACTCCTGGGAGGGTGGAGACCCGGCTCACGGGTTCAAAACCTACGAAATGTCGTCAGTAGGTGCGGCTGGCGCGTGGCACTTGCTATATAAACTACACGTTCTGCACTACTGTTGTTCTCCTCCGCCTCGCATTTTATGTTGTTTTCAGCCCTGGGTTCATCTGGCACTGTGTTTAGCCATCTGTTCAGTCTTTTGAAAGTGTGGGTTCACACTCCATCAGTGTTTCGCGCTTCTTGGGCAAAACATCGAAGAGCCGCTCCTCCATCTGTTCTTGATAAGCTATCGAATTTTCTTTTTGTCTTTTGTTGGTTGAAACGGCATATACCCTAGCCTGAGCCATGTTCCCATTTAATCGACTAACCCCTAAGGGTGGATGAAAAGCTGAGTTGACTGTCGAACAACTGCCGCAGCCAGGATTCGAACTTATGCGCTTAACTTTGAGCGGCCCTTGAATGTATCACAGTGAGGAGCGGTAAGCGATATACCACGGGAGGTTTTCATATATTCCAAAAAATCTTCTTGCTTCAAGTGGACCTGCCTCTGTAATCCCTCGCGTTCTGAAATTCAATTTGTTTCATTCGTGATCAAGCAATAAATCAATATTCAGTTTTGTTTCTTAAATATACAGCGAACATTTTCCTGATTATCTTCCATATCTCTTGTTTTGAAGATTCTTATTATCACGCCGCTCATTTCCTCACTCATTAACATGATTGGTCAAAGGTAAACATTATCATTAGCTTTTTCTCCCAGATGACCACTTGGTCTGACGCTTCCCTTCGTTCTTAATGACTTTTTCTATTGTATCCTTAAGAAGTTTCCCTGTTATATATTATATCATATTACATCATATTGTATTATGTTATATACGTTCACTATATCTTCTCTTCCTTTCATGTGGAGTTGTTACAGTCCTGAACAATGTTCAGGTCAGCCACCTTCCTTGTGGCACCCCTGACACTACAGCATGACCCGTCATGCTCCTCTTGGCTGCTACAGTGGAGGTCTGGCGAACCCTCTGTCATATGTCGTCTTAGTCTACATTTTGAAGCTTTGATTCGATACTTTCCCGAACATAATGCTAAAGTTTGTTTGACCAACTGTCGTAAATTTAGTGGAATAAAACAGGTTTCATCATAATTCCTTAAATTCAAGGGTCACACAATCTGGTCTGCATACGCCTGGCTGGTACCAATCCATGTTGACCTTTGATCACATGGTTACCGCTAGTCACGTGTTTAAATACGTGTACCTCAATCACTCTCTCCGAGTCTTTCGTCATAAGTAGAATGTCAAATGTTCGGGTCGATGCTGCCTGCAGCTTCAGTCCTTTTTGGTGTACAGGTGAGACACACAAGACATTATTTTAGGTGATTCATTACCACCCTCACCATCGCCTGAGAGAGAGAGAGAGAGAGAGAGAGAGAGAGAGAGAGAGAGAGAGAGAGAGAGAGAGAGAGAGAGAGAGAGAGAGAGAGGCTGTAACAGCACCACCTGTCAAGATTATGATGGACTTCTTATCATATCTTGACCTCAGACATGTGTGGCCACCAGTCCATATCTGATAATGGGGTAACGATATATAATCAGGGTCGAGCCTTACCCGTCCAGGAGCTACGGTAATGCCTGACGCTGAAGTCATATAACTGAGGAACCCTGGTGATACTGGGTGTATCATGTGTCCCAGCAAGGCCAGTGGTGGCTAGTTTACCATAGTAGATGACTAGCGCCAGTGGTGGCTAGTTTACTATAGTAGATGACTAGCGACAGTGGTGGCTAGTTTACCACAGTGTATGACTAGCGACAGTGGTGGCTAGTTTACCATAGTAGATGACTAGCGCCAGTGGTGGCTAGTTTACCATAGTAGATGACTAGCGCCAGTGGTGGCTAGTTTACCACAGTAGATGACTAGCGCCAGTGGTGGCTAGTTTACCACAGTAGATGACTAGCGCCAGTGGTGGCTAGTTTACCATAGTAGATGACTAGCGACAGTGGTGGCTAGTTTACCATAGTAGATGACTAGCGCCAGTAGTGGCTAGTTTACCACAGTAGATGACTAGCGCCAGTAGTGGCTAGTTTACCACAGTAGATGACTAGCGCCAGTAGTGGCTAGTTTACCACAGTAGATGACTAGCGCCAGCGGTGGCTAGTTTACCACAGTAGGTGACTAGCGCCAGTCGTGGCTAGTTTACCACAGTAGATGACTAGCGCCAGTAGTGGCTAGTTTACCACAGTAGATGACTAGCGCCAGTGGTGGCTAGTTTACCACAGTAGATGACTAGCGCCAGTAGTGGCTAGTTTACCACAGTAGATGACTAGCGCCAGTGGTGGCTAGTTTACCACAGTAGGTGACTAGCGCCAGTGGTGGCAAGTTTACCATAGTAGATGACTAGCGCCAGTAGTGGCTAGTTTACCACAGTAGATGACTAGCGCCAGTGGTGGCTAGTTTACCATAGTAGATAACTAGCGCCAGTGGTGGCTAGTTTACCACAGTAGGTGACTAGCGCCAGTGGTGGCTAGTTTACCATAGTAGATGACTAGCGCCAGTAGTGGCTAGTTTACCACAGTAGATGACTAGCGCCAGTGGTGGCTAGTTTACCACAGTAGATGACTAGCGCCAGTGGTGGCTAGTTTACCACAGTAGGTGACTAGCGCCAGTGGTGGCTAGTTTACCACAGTAGATGACTAGCGCCAGTGGTGGCTAGTTTACCACAGTAGATGACTAGCGCCAGTAGTGGCTAGTTTACCACAGTAGATGACTAGCGCCAGTGGTGGCTAGTTTACCATAGTAGATGACTAGCGCCAGTGGTGGCTAGTTTACCACAGTAGGTGACTAGCGTCAGTGGTGGCTAGTTTACCACAGTAGATGACTAGCGCCAGTGGTGGCTAGTTTACCATAGTAGATGACTAGCGCCAGTAGTGGCTAGTTTACCACAGTAGGTGACTAGCGCCAGTGGTGGCTAGTTTACCATAGTAGATGACTAGCGCCAGTGGTGGCTAGTTTACCACAGTAGATGACTAGCGCCAGTGGTGGCTAGTTTACCACAGTAGATGACCAGCACCCTAGGGTACATCATGCAGGTTTGGAGCGGGGATAGGGTGGCAGATGAGCAGTAGGGACCCTATGTATGCTCTGTTATACAGGGTGGTCAAAGCCTTCACAATAAACTAGTGTTGGCCTGCCGCGTGCGCGCGTACCCGCGTTGGCACAGAGGTTAGTGTTTAGCGTAGTAATCTACAATTCTCCCAACACCGCTACATCTCCTCACCCAAACCTCCATCCCCCAACGCTACACGCAACCCCCCCCCCCATACACACACACTGCTACACGTACCCCAAACCCCTACATGCTACACACTAACCCCCCCCCCCCCCCTCCCCCGGTTAAACATCTTTATTCATCACCACCACTTGTTACACCCGAAGTTGCCGGTTGTATGCAACTGTGAATAATGAGTAATATATACATGTATATAACGTCTGTGAGACTTGGTGTGTATAGCTGGCTCAGCTTTCGGTATATCATACATGAGGCTAAGGTGAGGATGTGGGAGACTGAGGCCATTGTTCATATCTTCCTGATACTACCCCACTCAGGAAGGAGAGGCAATTACCACGTCCAAAGGAGAATACACACACACACACATACACACACACACACACACACACACACACACACACACAAACACACACACTATACTCGGCCCCTTAATTCTTTGCAACATCACTATACCGTTCCCAGCCAAACCAGTCCATAATTAACCACCAAAACCAAAAGAGAAATATAAGACTTTCTCCTGCCTCATACCTCAACAACCTATGCTCACAGATCATAACCCCCGCCCAACTAACACACATAAACACAACACTAACGAAACATTCATCACAGAAATAACCAGACAAGCACTAAACAACCACCTTCCTAACTCGGTTTTGAACACGATCCCACCAGACCCATCTGGAAAGAGACCTATCTTTAACCAAACCACACTCCCCAGACATGTACCAGTTACACTTTCTCGTTTTAGCTCTGGACTCCACCCAACCATCTCTACATTACACATACTGATTCAGCTTAAGAACCTTCATACCCACATGTAACTCCTATAGACACACAACACTTTCTCCAAATTGGTCTGCACTTACCTAACATAGACACACGGGGTGGCGACGAAATGGATGATGGCAGCAAGTATGGATATGTGCATGTGTATATATGTATACGTTGAAAATGTATATGTAAGCATATGTGCGTGTGTGGGAGTTTATTTATATACATGTGCATGTGGGTGGGTTGGGCCATTCCTTTTATGTTTCCTTGCGCTACCTCGCTAACGCAGGAGATGGCGGTTAAGTATAACAAAATAAATGAATATATATATATATATATATATATATATATATATATATATATATATATGTGTGTGTGTGTGTGTGTGTGTGTGTGTGTGTGTGTGTGTGTGTGTGTGTCTGTGTGTGTGAGTATAAACACTAAGAACCGAGCGCTTTCGTGAGTATGCATTGCCTCGGGGATACAATGATAATGGCTCCACGCAGGTTTTGCAGACACATGACAGTAAGGCACAGGACCTCGTCAGGTAAGGCCACCATCATAAACTGGTACACGTTCACAATTCTTGCCATTATGAAGGATCTAATCTGTAGATGCCTAACTGAGGTTCACATTAGTATCAAAACTTTATTTGATAATGTTATTTAATATGTACAGAACCTGGCGAGCTGTCCACACAGCGAACTCTCGTCCCAGTGAGACACGTCGCCGTGTCCCACCGAGACACGTCTCCACGTCCCTGAGACATATCCAAAACCTTCAGCCGACTCCATCAGCATTCTTATGAACGACAGATCTATCGCCATCAGTGACTACAAATTATTGCCACAGTCCAATTAGCAGGACAACCACGTTATACATCAGGAAAATGCAGAGACGCAACGCAGCCCCCAGTAACACACCTCCAACACAACCAACGTCTTCCCTGCCAACTAGTAACTTCGCGTTTAGCTCCATCGTGTACGTCACCGTCACAACCGACTCCATCTATACCCTGACACCATCATTCTTCATCATCACCACCATCAGTATGATTATTCTCGCCACCATATCATCCTCTGCTAGCCACTAACCCTCACCAGTATAAGTGAGGCATCGCCAGCCATCACCGACCGACCTAAGATACGTCACACGTTACTTCCGTCAGACTTTCCTCCACATTTCCCGCGCTTTTCTTCCCGCCACGGATGACGTCACGGGTGGCAGGCAGCCAGTCACGAGGAAGGTAAATCTGGCGCGTCCTAACGTCAGCCGCCCGCCTCACATGCTCCTCCACCTTACTCACACCGCAACACTTCCGCCACTCCTGATGACGTACTACCTCCCATACCCTCTCTCCCTCGACCCTCGAGACCCGTGATAATCCTGTGACAATGGCGCATGCGCGGCTCCCCTGCCCTGCACTGCGTCACACAATAAGACAAAGTGGAACTTCATCAATTCCTCCTGCAACTGTTTAAATCACAAGTTATTCCAACGTTCCAGGCGTCCATCATCGCCAGGCCCTCACAACAACACTGTAATCCCCAACTCACGTTAACACCACTTTTTTTTTTTTTTTTTTTTTATACTTTGTCGCTGTCTCCCGCGTTTGCGAGGTAGCGCAAGGAAACAGACGAAAGAAATGGCCCAACCCCCCCCCCCCCCCCCCATACACATGTACATACACACGTCCACACACGCAAATATACATACCTACACAGCTTTCCATGGTTTACCCCAGACGCTTCACATGCCTTGATTCACTCCACTGACAGCAAGTCAACCCCTGTATACCACATCGCTCCAATTCACTCTATTCCTTGCCCTCCTTTCACCCTCCTGCATGTTCAGGCCCCGATCACACAAAATCTTTTTCACTCCATCTTTCCACCTCCAATTTGGTCTCCCTCTTCTCCTCGTTCCCTCCACCTCCGACACATATATCCTCTTGGTCAATCTTTCCTCACTCATTCTCTCCATATGCCCAAACCATTTCAAAACACCCTCTTCTGCTCTCTCAACCACGCTCTTTTTATTTCCACACATCTCTCTTACCCTTACGTTACTTACTCGATCAAACCACCTCACACCACACATTGTCCTCAAACATCTCATTTCCAGCACATCCATCCTCCTGCACACAACTCTATCCATAGCCCACGCCTCGCAACCATACAACATTGTTGGAACCACTATTCCTTCAAACATACCCATTTTTGCTTTCCGAGATAATGTTCTCGACTTCCACACATTTTTCAAGGCTCCCAAAATTTTCGCCCCCTCCCCCACCCTATGATCCACTTCCGCTTCCATGGTTCCATCCGCTGACAGATCCACTCCCAGATATCTAAAACACTTCACTTCCTCCAGTTTTTCTCCATTCAAACTCACCTCCCAATTGACTTGACCCTCAACCCTACTGTACCTAATAACCTTGCTCTTATTCACATTTACTCTTAACTTTCTTCTTCCACACACTTTACCAAACTCAGTCACCAGCTTCTGCAGTTTCTCACATGAATCAGCCACCAGCGCTGTATCATCAGCGAACAACAACTGACTCACTTCCCAAGCTCTCTCATCCCCAACAGACTTCATACTTGCCCCTCTTTCCAGGACTCTTGCATTTACCTCCCTAACAACCCCATCCATAAACAAATTAAACAACCATGGAGACATCACACACCCCTGCCGCAAACCTACATTCACTGAGAACCAATCACTTTCCTCTCTTCCTACACGTACACATGCCTTACATCCTCGATAAAAACTTTTCACTGCTTCTAACAACTTGCCTCCCACACCATATATTCTTAATACCTTCCACAGAGCATCTCTATCAACTCTATCATATGCCTTCTCCAGATCCATAAATGCTACATACAAATCCATTTGCTTTTCTAAGTATTTCTCACATACATTCTTCAAAGCAAACACCTGATCCACACATCCTCTACCACTTCTGAAACCGCACTGCTCTTCCCCAATCTGATGCTCTGTACATGCCTTCACCCTCTCAATCAATACCCTCCCATATAATTTACCAGGAATACTCAACAAACTTATACCTCTGTAATTTGAGCACTCACTCTTATCCCCTTTGCCTTTGTGCAATGGCACTATGCACGCATTCCGCCAATCCTCAGGCACCTCACCATGAGTCATACATACATCAAATAACCTTACCAACCAGTCAACAATACAGTCACCCCCTTTTTTAATAAATTCCACTGCAATACCATCCAAACCTGCTGCCTTGCCGGCTTTCATCTTCCGCAAAGCTTTTACTACCTCTTCTCTGTTTACCAAATCATTTTCCCTAACCCTCTCACTTTGCACACCACCTCGACCAAAACACCCTATATCTGCCACTCTGTCATCAGACACATTCAACAAACCTTCAAAATACTCATTCCATCTCCTTCTCACATCACCACTACTTGTTATCACCTCCCCATTTACGCCCTTCACTGAAGTTCCCATTTGCTCCCTTGTCTTACGCACCCTATTTACCTCCTTCCAGAACATCTTTTTATTCTCCCTAAATTTTAACACCACTTGCCTCACTATATTGTAACCTGTAATGTACCTCACTGACAACCCCCCCCCCCCCCACCGTCCCTGGACCCTTCGTGCACTCTATATCCTCTTCTGCGCCACCGTGCACAGGACAGGCAGGAGTGCACCATAAATCATCCGCTCCTAAGGCAACGATCAGTCCATCAACACAAACACCAACACACCAACCGTCTGCTACGGAGAACGCTACAAGCTGGCGACTCCCTGACGAAAAAATTACAAGGAGAATAAATAACTCCAAGATAGCAAGAACCAATGGACAACCAGGAACAAAGAACAAATGATATATAGCAAAGAACAGCGGGAAGCGAGGTGGTGGTGATGACTGCCGCCGCCAGAGGGCCACGAAGGGAAGACCAGGCGAATGCTTTACTCCTGCTAGGATTATGAAGCCTCCTTGACGACTAGTCCACCGTCCATAAACATCTCTTGCCCAGTATACACGAGATATGTAACTTTACCTTGGGCTCTACCACCAGACCAACCACCAAACATGTACACCAGACCAACCACCAAACATGTACACCAGACCAACCACCAAACATGTACACCAGACCAACCACCACACAACATGTACAACATGTACACCAGACCAACCACCACACAACATGTACACCAGACCAACCACCACACAACATGTACAACATGTACACCAGACCAGCCACCACACAATATGTACAACATGTACACCAGACCAACCACCACACAACATGTACAACATGTACACCAGACCAACCACCAAACATGTACACCAGACCAACCACCACACAACATGTACAACATGTACACCAGACCAACCACCACACAACATGTACAACATGTACACCAGACCAACCATCACACAACATGTACCACCACAGGGCAGGAGAATATCCTAAATTTTGTCCTAAGTTTACAAGTCTATGGTACTGAGAGGGGCGTGTTGTAGAGGATGATGACGTCAGGAAGTCTGCTGAAGTGAATGATAGATTCAGAAATGCGATCACAGTGCAAGACTCCATAACCCTAACATCAGTGACATGCAATGGCTTGAGGGTCCTGTAGAATATCAAGATACCTCGAGAAGATGATTAACAAAATGATAGAGTCATCACCGTATGTGCTGATAACGTGTTCAGATACTCTTCATAAACCTCTTGAAATACGGTTCAACATGTCCCAAAAGAAAAGCAAAGCGCCAAAGGAGTGGAAAAGAACCAACATCATACTTGTTTACAAGGAGACTGGGATGGCGTTGAACTACAGGCTAGTCTCCCTGACGAGTGTGGTCTGTAAGGTACTGGAAAAGATAATCATACCGTCAATGGATCACTTCCTGAAGAACAGAAATTACCGAAGGGAAAGACACAATTCAGCTTCACAGGAAGAAGGTCATGTGTAACGAAACTATAACATTTCTAAGAAAGTGTGAGCTCAGCAGCGGACGTCAAGGAAGGTTGAATGCATTCCTTGTATCTCGATTGTCAGAAAGCATACGACACAGTGCTGCATGGGAGGTTGATTAAGAATCTAGATCATAAGATTATCAATGAAATTGACTGAAATTATAAATGGTGAAGATATTCAGGTTAAAAACTTGCTAGATAGAAGGGAAAGCTCAAGAGATGGGCCCCCACGAGTATAAAACTCCCTCCACGTACAAGTAAGTAACACGGCTATCATGACTACATCTTATCTTTCCACAAAGTGACGAAGAACCACAAACATCAGACATGATTCAACATTCGGAAAAGCTGACGATATTGTGCCCGAGTCTCTGTAAACCGGGAAGAAACAGAGCCAAAGAGGAGCTATAATCATGGAAACAGAGCTAAAGAGGAGCTATAATCATGGAAACAGAGCTAAAGAGGAGCTATCATCATGGAAACAGAGCTAAAGAGGAGCTATACTCATGGAAACAGAGCTAAAGAGGAGCTATAATCATGGAAACAGAGCTAAAGAGGAGCTATAATCATGGAAACGGAGCTAAAGAGGAGCTATAATCATGGAAACAGAGCTAAAGAGGAGCTATAATCATGGAAACAGAGCTAAAGAGGAGCTATAATCATGGAAACAGAGCTAAAGAGGAGCTATAATCATGGAAACAGAGCTAAAGAGGAGCTATAATCATGGAAACCACACAGAACTAGACAATTTCTTTGATATCATAAAGTGAGAAATGGATTTCCACGGATATAACAGCGACCATTGTTATGAAAGGTGCGAACTCTACCGTGGGGTTTGATCATATGTACCTTCAGGTGCGTAGAGAGAGAGAGGGATGGATAGAAGAGACGAGACGTATGGCTCAGTACAAGATGTCAGTACCATGGAGGGAGACAGAGGCAACACTTCAGCGCACCAACACCTAGAAGACACACGAGGGCAGGAAGGTAAAGCAACAGGCAATCCAAAATTCTCTTTCATAGAGTCATTAGTTAAGAATCAGTTACCACAGCTGGGAAATGCATGACGTAAAGTTGTCATGGACGGAACACGTAGGGA